>NW_006408561.1:3787552-3791528 GCF_000296735.1 Chrysochloris asiatica
CTCACCAATTCAGGTTTCCATTGCTTCATGTACTCCTTTGCCCTTTCAACCTATTGTTCATTTCTGAGATCTGTGTATTAATCTTCTGGATTTCTAATTGTGGGTTTTCTATTGTTTCAAAATTTGCATTTATTTTGTCTGTTTATTCTAGTACTGTTTTCCTGAACTCTTCTAAAGTTTTTATTGTATTCTCCTTGCTTTCCTCAAGAGCTTTTATAGATCCTTTGAAGGTACCTAAATTAGCATTCTTTTGAATTCTTTTTCAGTTAGATCTATCACCTTTTCTTCCTTAGAAATGTCTTCTGACTCTGCCTCCTGGTCATTTGTTTGAGTCTTTCTCTCTTGTTTCTTTGTATGAGCTAAAACTCTCTTCTGTTTCCAAGGCATTGTGAGGTATTTGTCAAAACAAACAGGACAGTTGTAGGATGTGAAGGGGAGAAATCTCTGGAGGACTCCTGCAATTCAAGTAGCTCACAAGGTGGTGTGATAGGGATGTCACAGCAATGTTCTTGGCCCTATCTAAGAGTTCCTATTGGCCTTGATATTATCTATGTTCAGGGCACTCAATCCAGAAGTAGTCTGTGGGGGCCCTTGATGGAGCTTGTTTCAGTGTCTGTTAGGACCACAGGGAAACTGGGGGCAAGATGACTGGTTAAATGCGGGTTGGGTTTTATAGGTCTGGAGCTCAGCCCACCTGAATCTAGGCACCAAAATGGCACACCAAAGTGGTGCAGGCAGGCCCCACCTTACACTAGCATGGTTCCCAACCACAAGGCTCTGAACTCCCAGAGAGCAGGGTCTATGCAGGAGGTGAAGGAGGGTAGGAGTAAGCCATACTTTTGGTCATTGGGGAAGCATCCTGAGACCTGCTGTGGTTTTGCAGAATAAGCATTAGACTGCAAACATAGGGTTGGCAATTCAAATCCACCAGGCACTCCTTGGAAACCCTATACAGGGTTGACAACACTTATCAGTATAATACCATAGGGCTTCTGAGACAGTATATCTTTACAGGAGGAAAAAGACTCATTTTCCTCCCATGAGGAGCAGCTGCTGATTTTGAACTGCTGACCCTAGAGCTAGCAGCCCAACATGTAATCCACTATACCACCAGGGCTCCATATTCCTTACTTTTTAGAATGTTACTCAAGGTGTGGTTCTCAGACCAACAGCATAAATATGGCTGCCAGTGAACTAGTTAGAATATAAAAATTAAGAGCCTTCTCACTAACCTGAACGGGACTCTCTGAGGATGAGGGCTAGGATGTGATGGTATGCACATAATGATAGGATACTAGGTCTCAACACAGATCTAATCATCTGTGGAGTCCTGGCATGGTGCTGTGGGTTACTGCACTAGACTGCAAAGGCGACAGTTCAAGCTCAACAGCCACTCCTCAGAAACCTTATAAAGGATCGGTATGAGTTGACACCGACTCAACACACTTAATAACAATAATCATCTGTGGAGTTTTAAAATACAAACTCCAGGCCCTAATTCAATTAATTCAATCCAGAATCTTTTAGGGTAGGGGTCTGGGTTTTTATTGTTATTTCATTTTAAATTCTCCAAGTGATTTTAATGTAGAATCATTATTCCAAAAGAAAAGGGAAGTTTCTGATTTGTTTTCAGGCTATCATTAACAGCTTGCTCACTATTAGTACCATGCCATTCATCTGCTAACTCTTAGAAAAAGTACACAACCTTGATTTTAATCTCTAAATCAGCTCCTCATACTTGTAGTTTTGTTTTTTATTCACTTCATGTATGTATTATTAAGATTTCAACCCTAAACTAAAATAGAAAAATAAAATACAACACAGTGGTTGCAAAACTAGTGTTTATTAGAATTATCTGGAAAAATCCTTACAAGATTGCTTGACCCCACCCCAAGAGTTTCTGGTTCCATAGATCTGATTTCCAGATACATCTGATGCTAACTGATTGGGAGACCACACTAGAAGAGTCACTGATATAATGAACCCTGACCTACCCATTACCCACCTTCCAAAAGTTACGAAGTCATGTTGTTGTTGTTGTTGTTATGGGCCATGGAGTTGGTTCCGACTCATAGTGACCTTGTACAGGGTTTCCAAGGCTGTAAATCTTTATGGGAGCAGAAAGCCTCATCTTTCTCCGGCGGAACAGCTGGTAGCTTTGAACTTCTGACCTTCAGGTTAGCAGCCCTGTTTGTAACCAGTATGCTACCAGAGCTCCTTGGCTAATCTTACTTCACCTATACCTCCATCCATTGTTCTCTGGACCAAATTATTTTATATTTAATCCCAGATATTATCATAATTTCATAATGAAACATTTTCATATACAAAGGGATTTTTTAAAATTCATGGAAAAATCCCATTGTCTTTTAGTTCCATTTTTCCATGAACCTTTTGAAACCCCAGATCTTTATTATTCTAAAAACAATCAATAATACACATGGTTAATTTCAAGGTTTCCGATTATCTTTTTTCTTTTCTCTTTCTTTAAGCTTGCTTGTTCAAATCCAGATCCAATAAGGTACAAAGTAACTGGCTGATAATCATTTAGATTTCTTTTGATTTATCATTTCCTCTTCTGCACCACTTCTCCTCCTTTGTCCATCTCATCTCTTTGACCTAGCATGGAAAGGCTCTCTGCTTTTAAGAATTCATATGCTATGAGTCAGAGTGCCAACCTCAAGGTTAGCAGTTTGAAACTACCAGCAGTTCTGCGGGAGAAAAATGAGGCTCTCTGCTCCAGTGAAGACTTACAGTCTCAGAAACCCTATTCAAGGTCGCTATGGGTCGGAACCGACTCCATAGCACACCACCAGCACCACCACATGATTAGAATGGGCTGACCTGAATCAGCCAGATAAACTTACCATTAATCAGGATCCGTACTTTCAATCACATCTACAAAGTCTCTCTGGTCACATAAAAGAACATATTCACAGGTTCTGGGATTTAGGGCTTAAGCATTTCTGGGGCGTCATTAGTCTGCTTATCACCTAGCTCATTAGAAAAAAATTAACTTAAAAGTTTGTTAATCTGTCTAAAGATTCAAATATGAGCATAAACATGTGAAACAAAGCTCTCAAAAGTAGTTTAGTGCTTATAGTTTTGAGTTTTGAAAGGCTTGGTCACAATTAAAAGGACACTAAACAGTCGTTTCTTAAAGTCTTGGTCATTTAGTACTGAATTCTTAAAGATAAAATAAAAAACATTTTCAACGTATTGGACAAATTACTTATAAAAGAAAAAAGAACTAATGTGGATTTATGATATCAAAAATATGCATGGAATATTCAATCATGTAAACTGTATAAAAACCATAAAATTATGAATATTTTGATTATATAAAAAAATTAAACTAAGAGATAGAAACTTCCCTTAGAGAAATCTCAGACATCTTAGAATAATAGGGCAAAAATCTTTAAACAGATTGTCAGATTTACAGTCCATAATAGATGATACTACAAATAATTAGATATGGCCTGTTAGTCTGGAAAAATATACAGAAATCTTAAAAAGGGTGGAAAAGAGACAGTAATTTATTTAATGGCAATGAAATAATAGGAAATAACAAACTTTTCTTAGTCAAAATATAGAATAACATTTTTTATATAATTGGTATCTCTGACAACTAATATGAATTGAGAATGTGGAGGCTTGGTTTAAATTCTCATGAGGCATGTAGGAGTAGAAGAAAACATGAGAGGTTTTAGACATAGTAGCTGTCTGACTTCTCTCTCAGATGGGGATGGGAGGAGTATGACGCACTTTGTACAAGGAGTCAGAGCTGGACCAACCCATGTGTATACACTACATTGCCTTTGGGAACTATTTTATGCTAACTGACCACAGTATCCTCCTAGACTATGGTCCTGAGAACCCAGGCCCAGCAACTTGTTGCCTCTAGGTGTCTGATAATGTCAAGAAGTCTTCATCATTTTGTCCCCTGCATGCTCCACCCACATTCACAGGTGTGTTT
>NW_006408561.1:3792448-3793866 GCF_000296735.1 Chrysochloris asiatica
TATGATAGGATGAATATAAAGCTAATGTTCTCCCATGTAAACTATCACATAACTCACAATAAAACATTTAAATAAAATAAAAAAAGTAAATTCTGTATTAGAAATCTGATTTTGTATTTATTGATTTTCTCAGTTATGGATAGCATGGTTTTGTCTGATAAACGAAGCACAGCTCTTTATATACTTTACAGCATTTAGCAAAACTGGCTTTATAGCAAATTTAAAACTAAAATTCTAGTATTTTCATTCATATAATAAAGTCAGAAAGTTATTCATATACAAAGAAAATCTCTCATCAGAGAATTTAAACTGAAAACTTTGTAACAAATTAGGTTAAAATGGCTTTGAAGGAAGAATGGATAAACAAACTTTGGTACATACACACAATAGAATATTATGCTACCTTGAAGAATAACAAGGAAGCTGTAAGCCACCACATATCATGGATGAACCTTTAGGACATTATGCTGAGTGAAATTAGTCAGTCACAAAAGGACAAATACTACATAAGACGATTATTGTAAAAGGTTAAGAAAAGATACCCATACTAAAAAAAAAAAATGGCTTTGAAACATAAATGGTAACTTTTTGAGTAGACTGCCTTCCTTTGCCTCCATTTTCTGACCCTCACCAAGAATTCATATGAACACTACTGTGCTAAGTGCTGGCAGCCATGTTTATATAGCATATCCCTTACCTTTTAGGACACATCTGATTAGTAACTAACCTAAACTGGGCAAAGGTCCACCTTCCCAATGTATGTAAAATTGTCACTAAGATGTATCTCAGCCTGGTTGCTCTTTTAGTAAAGGAGCTGTACATTTGAGAGCTATTAACATAGCAAATGAACTGAAAAAAAAAAAAAGGTCAGTTTTCGAGGAAAGACAGTGACACAGATATGCAAACAGAAGCAAAGGCAAATCACACAAGGAGAACAGTTTCTCTGTTCCTGGTTCCTGGGAACTAGGTACTTACTTGTACTTGACCTACTTTTGACTATATCCCTAAATCCTCATAGACAGTTCCTCTTTTTGCTTGATCGTTTCTGTTACTTGAAATATAGAGTAAGTCTGAAGTTATAGGACCACTGATACTTCCCCAGCACTGCTTGATTTCCCCCACAATTCTGGCATGTCATGTGCATAGAGTTGCTTCTTTATATATATAAATATAAATTGTTATTTTTCAGTGCCATCAAGGAGGTTCACTGATCTTGCAGTCAGTGCTTTATTCCACAGTGCCACACCAGCACTCCATATATATATATATATATCAACCTTATATTTCAAAATAAAAAACACCTTAATCTTACTCATGAAGTCCTAGTATAGCTCTGTAAGATAGATAAGCACTTGACTGCAAGATGTTATGAACCGCAAGGCTGGTGATTCAAACTCACCAAATGCTTCTCAGCAACC
>NW_006408561.1:3798596-3823253 GCF_000296735.1 Chrysochloris asiatica
CGGCAGATTTGCCTAATGCAATACGTTGTTTGATTTCTTGACTGCTGCTTCCATGAGTGTTGATAGTTGATCCAAGAATTAAGTCCTTGACAACTTCAATCTTTTCTCCGTTGATAAAAATATTGTTTATTGGTCCAGTGGTGAGGATATTTGTTTCCTTTACATTGAGATGTAATCCATACTAAAGGCTGTGCTCTTTGATATTCATCAGTAAATGTTTTAAATCCTCTTCACTTTCAGCAAGCAAGGTTGTATCATCTGCATATCGCAGGGTGTTAATGAGTCTTTCTCCAAGACTGATGCCATGTTTTTCTTCATATAACCCAGCTTCTTGGATTATTTGCTTAGCATACAGGTTAAATTAGCATTGAACTTAGTTTGAAATTAACTTAAATAAGTATTGAAATATATATATATATATATTTTTTTTTTAGATCAAATAATTGTTAAAAGCATGACTCTTTAGCTAAGTTCAATGAATTCAATTCATAAAATTGTGTATTCACAAACACAGTTTAAGAGAAAGAGAAAATAAATGCAGTTTCTTAAATTTCTTTAAGATGCACTAAATGATTTTTAAGATCAGTATTCTCTCTCCTGTACCAGGAATTAGCAAATTATTAACTGTCTTAACATAAACTATATGTGTTATTGACAATGAAAAGTTATATAAAGTTGTTAAGCCCAGTCACTACAGATGAGAATTAACTACAATAATTTACAGATAACGAATCACTCATTTACGACTAATTGGCGAAATGTCGTTTTACAGTGCAACTTGTAAAAACCAGAACTCCGACAGGACTTGCCTTGTTTTTCTAGGTCTCACAAGTTGACACAGTGCAGTCTTACCACTTCTTTACTGCCCGTTCTAGTGGAATATATATGAGCTTTCCTTCTCTGACAACTTTCTGCCCTACACAGGTTCTAACTTACACAGGACAGTGAATCACAAATTAATCTCTACAAGCAACAGCACCCCCTGCTGATAAACAAAAATAACTGTTAGCTAATTCAAAATGTAACCAATCTTCACATCTTTTCCCTGCAATACAATTCTGTTTAATAGACTATCACTCACGAATATAGTCTGCAATATTTATTTATATAAGCTGACTGATAGCAATTGGTTTGCTTTGGCTTTTATAGTAACTTGAAAGTTTGTATCATATATTTAAATCATGAGTTTCTAAAAAATCTATGACAAACAAAATTTACTTTGAAATCTAGGAAACAATTACGGTTCTATGATTTTTAAACTTTTATTCACATGTAATTCATCTGTACTATAGTGCTTTTTAGTAACCATTCAATATTTAGTTTGTGTTTGATATTACTTGACTACCTTACCTAAAACAATGCCAGCCCCCTTATCCAGTTTCATTTTTTATAGCACTTATGACCGACAAATATAGTTTATAGGAGTCTTGGTATGGCGCTGTAGGATAAGCAGTGGACCACAGGTCAGTTTGAACTGCAAGGTCGATGGTTCCAATTCACCAGTCACTCCTCAGAAACCCTGTAAAGGGTCATTATGAATCAGAATCGACTCAATGGCACTTAACAACAACAACATCTTAGACATTAATTTTGTTTGTTTCTCTAGAGTTTTTCATCTGTTGGAGTAAAAATACTCAAAAGTGGAGAATTTATTTTGTTCACTTTTATTTCCTTAACACCTAAGGCAGTGCCTGGGATGTATTATTGTCGAGTGTGTTCCAATTCATAGTGATCTGTATAGAGTATATTTGTCAGAGATTTAATGAATATGAAAATCAATGAACAAATGAATACACAGTGCATTTTATATTTAAAAAACTTGTTTAAATTATGAATTTAGTAAAGGATTACACAGCAGATCATCAGTTTTACATGTCAACAAATCATATATTTTGCTTTATTACATGGTTGCAATCCCCTCCAGGTACCAAGAGTTAACAGCATTTACCTCTATTCACTTTAACTATTGCATTCCTCCGTCTCCTCCACTACCTTCATCTTTCCTCTGCTAATGCTCTCTGGTTGTATATTGCTTGCCCTGTCACCCACATTAAAATATGTCTACCCTCTAGCTCATGAATAATTTTTGCTCCTTTCCAGAGTCGTTATAGATTGTTTCTTTTATCAAGAAAAGCTTTTTTTTAAAAAAAAAAAAAACATTTTACAATACTGGTCTCATACAATGTTTGTCCTTTTGTGACTGACTATTTTCAATCAGCATAATGTCCTCAAGGTTCATCAATGTTGTGAGGTGTTTCACAGATTCATCATCATTCTTCAACGTTTTGTACTATTCCATTGAGTGTCTGTACCAAAATTTAACTGTTCTGTTGATGGGCATAAAGCTTGTCTCCATCTTCTTGATATCTCTTGTAGACAGCATATTGAAGGATGCTGTTTTCTTATCCATTCTGCTTTTTATGTCTCTTGACCAGTACATTTAATCCATTTACAATCAGTGTGAGTATAAATAGGTATGAATTGATTGTTGTCATTTTTCTATGTGTATTTTTTGTGGTGCTGCCAGATTCTTTGTTCCACATAATTTTCTATGCTGAGTTCATTTTGTTTGTGGGTTTTCTTTTCATTTTCATTTGTTAGGTTAATGCTTGTCAAATCTTTCTGATTTTCCTTTATTTCATTTTGATGTGCAGGTGTATTATTTTCCTTTGAGGTTATCTTGTGATTTATTAATTTTTCCCTGCTTAAAGCAGGGAAATCTTGCTTGATCTTGAAATCTACTTGCCTTCGTTACCATTTGGAAGTACTGTATCTATACTATTCCCTGTTTTTGCTTTGTCATTGACTTCATTATACATTACTATCTCTAGTTCCCTATTTTCAGTCTTGTGGGTTTGTTTTACTTTAAATCCTTCTATATCTGGATTGAGTTCTGGGTGGTGTTGTCATGAATGATAATTTCAGGTTGTCTGCTGTTGTTGGTTCTCAGTCCAAAGAACACACGTCAACATTTATTGCAAAGTTGGTCTGGTCATTGCAAAATTCTTTCATTTCTGTTTATCAGTAAATGTCCTAATTTTGCTATCATATTTGAGGGACAGCTTTGCTGCGTATGATTACTGACTGGCAATCTTGTTCTTTCAGAGTTTTGTGTATGTCATTGCATTGCCTTCTTACCTACATGGTTTCTGCTGAGAAATCTGAGCTTAGTCTTATTGGTTCTCCTTTGTAGGTAACTTTTCTTTTTTCCAAAGCTGCGATCAGGGTTTTTGCCTTGTTTTTGATTTTGGAAAGCTTGAGTATGTATTTATGATATTCTTTTGGGATCTCTCCTGCTTGGGGTTTGTTCACCTTCTCGTATGTTTATCTTCTTGTTTTTCATGTTAGGGAAGCTTTCTTCTAACAACTCTTTCACAATTTTCTATGTGTTTATCTCTTCCTGTTTTGGATTTCAATCACCTGTCAATTGTTCCTCTTTATGGTGTTCCACATAACTCTTAGGCTTTCTTCAGATCTTTTCATTCTTTTTTCTGATTATTCTTCTAGCATACTAGTATTGAGAGATTTCTCTTCAAGCTCAGTAATATGGGCTTCCATTGCTTCTAATCTGTTCCTTTACCCCTTCAATGTATTCTCTGTCTGAAATCTGAGTATTAATCTTCTGGATTTCTAATGGCAGGTTTTCTATTGTTTCAAAATTTGCATTTATTTTGTCTGTTTGTTCTAGTAGTGTTTTCCTGAATTCTTCTAAAGTTTTTATTTTGTTCTTGCTTTACTCAATCTATTGATCCTTTGAAGTTTCCTAATTATCCTTTTGAATTATCTTCCAGTTAGAGCTATTATCTTTTCTTCCTAAGAAACATCTTCTGGCTCTGTATCTTGGTCATTTGTTTGAGTAATTCTCCCATTTGTTTGTGTGAGTTGAAATTGTCTTTTATCTCCGGGCATTGTGAGGTTGTCATATATGTAAAAACACTGGCATGATTCTGAGTTCCCAGAGAGCAGGGTCTGCACTTGGAGTGGATAATAGTGGTAGCTGGCTATACTTCTGGTTGCTAGGGGAGCATAAGGAAAAAGAAATCACACCTTTTCTCTTGACTGCACTAATCTGCTCTGCCAGGCCACCCTCTACTGCCAAAACTGCTCACAAGATGGTTGAGCCGTGTATAGCCAGCCATTCACCAGTCAGTCTCCCTCTCTCACCATCCCTGCTGTACCTCTCCTCTCAGTAAGCACTCCATCAACTTCTCTAACCTCTCTTCCAAAGTTCAAGATGCCAGAATTTTCATCTGTGTCTGTTTTATTTGGTCTCTCGTATCTCTATTGTAGAGGGTCTGTGTACAGTATCTGCCTATTCCGTCATTTTATACTTTCTTGAAGGTTTAATACCTGGCTCAAAGTTTCAAGAATCTTTTTATATCTACTAAGTTGTTCTTGAAAAAGTTAGGCCAATTAACACCTTCAATCTCTGAGAAAGTCCATTATCCCATGCCAGTCTGATGAGTGCATAATGGTATTACATTGTGTTTATTTGCATGTAACTTATACAAGAAGCTGTGACGCTCAACACACTGGGCACTCTGTGCTGATAAAGACAGTTAGATGGAGCCCCATCACTCCTACCTAGTACTACAGTACCAGAGGCATGGTGCTACGGAGACTCTGGAATCCTAGCAACCATCCTAGTCCTACAATAATGAAGCAGCTCCTTCCCAATAAGCACTATGAGTGGGCCCTGTTTATTATGCCAGCCTTGCACTCAGTTAATAACACCAAAGAGGCAGTACCCATTCCCCTCTCAATAGGAAAATGTGAGGGGTGAGTTGTACAGAGGAGGAAGCCAGAGAAAGAGCTTCTTTAAACCTATGCATGAAGTCCTTGAAACACTACCCAGCAGTCCAAACATGAATGAATACAGAAAAACTATGAACCAAAGTGCAGAACATCACCTAGACTTTGAATTGATTCTGGATAGAAAATAATCAGGACAGACTAAAATACCACTATAACAGCTTTTGAAAACTAAGTTGATATTTGAAGTATAATTCATAAAAGTAAACCAAGACATGAGTTCTGAACCTGTAAAGGTAAGTCCCTACTAAAATAAATAGAAACTAGAGTCTCCTAATCATAGTCTCATAATATTGAAAATGTCCAGGATACAATAAAAAATTTTATAAGGATTTTAAAGCATCTGTTATAAACATGTGGGAGAGAGTCCTTACAATTTGCTTCTAAAAGGGCATAGCCTTGAAAACAATATGGAATAGTTATACTCTGTATACATGGAGTCATTATGAGTCAGAATCAACTTAATAACAATCAACAATGATAAAAACATCATAAAAATCCTCCAAAGAACAATTATAAACACTCTTGAAACAAACAGAAAGTCTCAGAAAAGAAACAGAATACAGAAGGAAGAACCAAATTGACAATAACCAAGACAAACAAACAAACATTTACTGGATAGGTTAAAAAACACAGAATAATGACAAGGAAAACAACCAATGAACTTGAAGACTGATCAATTTGAACACTAAAGAAAACTAAACTGAAAAAAAAAAAATCTGTGGGACTAGAACAAAAGACTCAAGTTTCAGAAGAGAGATTGTGAAGCAGAAAATATACTTAAATAATGCCTGAAAAATTCTCAGCAAGGTGAAAAATCCTAAAGAAATTCATGTAGTAAAATTCATATATCAAAATCAAATTTCTGAAAACTAAAGACAAAGAAAAAACCTTGAAAGCAGTCAGAGAGACAAGATGCATCACGTTTAGAGGGACAACACATGCAAATAACAATGGATTTCTCATCAGAAACCATGGAGCCCAGAGTGAAATGGTGTAACATTTTCAAGCGCTGAAAGAACAGAAATGTCAACCCAGCAAAAATATCCCTCAGGAATGAAGGTCAAATAAGGACATTCTCAGATAAAGAAAAACTAAGAGAAATTGTCATTATCAGACATGCTGTGACTGAATTGCTAAAAGAAGTCCTCAGATAAAACGAAGACGCAGCAACAAAAGGAGCAAATATCTGCATAAGTATAACAAGCTACCCTTTGGATTATTTAAAGCTACGTTTGATACTTACGAGCAAAAGTTATTATACCATCTGATGTGGTTCTTAATGTATACAGAGGTAACTTATGTCCAGTATCATAAAGGAAGAGAGCATAGAAAGAATTTAATTGGTGATAAGGTTTCCACATTTCTATGAAAATTATAAATGTTTGATAATAATAAACTGACAAATGTGTGAATTTCAATCTCTAGAGTAACTAAGATGGGTGTTTCAGGCTGTTGTTCATGGCATCTCCATGAATCAGGGCCAATTTAAAGGCAGCTAACAACATATAATAAATAGTTTGAAGAAATGTACATGTACCTACACACAAAATACTCATGTCATTGAATGAGTTATATATTTGCAAATAAGAAATGTATTCAAAATAAAAGCTAAATCTATAATTAGTAGTTTCCACCCAATCGAGCTCCTGTCCATCACTAGAAACATCTTGAAAAACAAAAGAAAATTTTCTAGGCTTAATACTTTGATAAGTAGCCAGAAATTTAACACCATCTTTTTGTCATTACAAATTTCAATGCTATTAAAATTTTTAATAAAATATTGCCTGGGAAATATTACACTCAACTAAAAATTTGTGGACAGTTTTAAAAAATTAAAGAAAAATCTGATGAACTTATATAAAATGCTATCACATAAGCCATTCCTGATGACCAGATTCCTATAGTACCTAATACTGATATTCTTCAACAAAATCTTGTCCTGGATAAATGATTACTACTATTAATTAGATAACTTCAAGTTACAGATTGTAAGAGAAACAAAAAGCAACAAGGAGCTACATAAGGGTAACACTTTACAGTTTAAAGAAACATGTATTTACTTCTTAAAAGAAGTCTTAACAATTTTTTTCAAAAGATGTACAATTATATGAGGAGAGCAGCCAGCACCAGCTGATTGAAAATTTCTGTTCTGAATCACTCAGAACTGGGCTGAAAACCACAAAGTTGGCAGTTCAAACCCATGAGCTGCTCCTTGGAAACCCTGTACAGGGTCACTATGAGTCGGCACCTAACTTGACGGTATTTAACAGCAACAACTTGGTAAGCACAAATGGTGAAGAGTCTCAATAAGTGTTCTAATCTTACTTTTCATCACACTATTTACCATCCATGTAAATTAGTTCTCAATACTGGAAGCAGCCTGTACTTCCATTATTGAATGTATTACAACTATAATGAAATAATTGAATATGTAATTAATGATTTCATATCTGTGTCATCTACAAGAAAGTAAACTACACAAGGGAAATGTTTGTTTGGCATATTTTTTTAAAGGATGTACAGAAAGTTCTTGTACAGGTACATGTATTCGACTAAAAATGGCTATAGCATTTATATCCCTTAGTGAACTGAGTTATTCCCCAAACAGTATGGTACTCAAATGGGAACTTGAGTAATTATTGATTCCTTTCACTCTATACCAAAGGTTTATCTTCTGAGCCTGTCTACTTATCTTTATACCCACTGGTTGTTGTTAAGTGCTGTCAAGTTGGTTTCCACCCATAGTGACCCTGTATAGTGTTTCCAAGGTGCAGCTGGTGAGCTTCAACTGCCAATTTTGTGGTTCAATCTGATTTTGCAATCCAGCGCATTAATCCACAATGCCACACCAGGTCCCTGTGATGCACCACACCAGGTCCCGATGATACTCCCTACTATTTAGGTCAATATCATCTTTGTTTTTGATTTTTACTATTGCAACAAGCCTCCTAATTAGCCGTTCTATCGCTTCTTGTTGTTGTTAAGTACCGTCGAGTTGATTCCGACCGATAGCGACCCTGTATAAGGTTTCCGAGGAGCAGCTGGTGAGCTCGAACCGCCGACCGTTCAGTTCAAACGGCTTTGCAGTCTGACGCATTAGCCCATAGTGTCACACCAGGACAGCTCTAGCCCTGCTCTAATCCACGCTCCATGCTGACCTCAGAGTATGCTTCCTCAAAAATCAAAATCTAATAAATTCGTTCCTTAAAATGGGCCGCGGCTGACTATTGCCGACAGCATAAAATTCAAACTACTGTAGCATTCTGAGCTTTTCTTTTTCTAATGGACTATACATATAATCCCTTGCTTTTGCACGTACTGTTCATTTTCCTATACAATTGTTCCTTTGACACCAAAGTGACATTTCCAATATTTGAATATTATCTTTTTATTACTTATCTTAAAAATCACCTGAGGTTCTACACTGAGTAATATAACAGTTTTTTTTTTTTTTTACATTATTGTTTTCATTGTGGAACTTTTTGTCCAAAAGAAATATTACAATGGATGCTCAAGCAGATCAGATCAGTATGTAGCTTCTCTAGTTGTAGGCATCGAGGGGGACCAGAAACACAAATCTCTCACCTCTTTTCCACCTTAAATCAAGGTCAAACAAGGCTCCACGGAAAATAATTATAAAACCACTACTCTAAAGATGAAAATCTAGACTTTTTAATATGGCAAACATGGATCTGGTCTAGAATATCTTTTCTCTATCATCTGGTATTATTCCATGCAAAATCTTACTAACACAAAATCACAATGCTTTTTCAAATTTTGATGCACAAGAGGTTCCTTCTGCTTGCAATCCCTTTCCTCCAATCTTGCTTCTTGTAGAACTAATTCTTTGAGCTTCAGCTCAAACATCATTGCCATTAGAAAGTCTTTCCAATCAATATTCTGTAGACAGAGGTAGGCTCTGTCACACTTTCACAGCGCTGTGCTTAATATAACTCTCCTGTCACACTTTTACAGTGCTGTGCTTAATATAACTCTGGTGTAACAAGTTCCCTCTTGTGGCATTTTGCCCTTGGCTTTAAAAAAGAAATTTAGGGGATTTCCCCCAAGTAACTGACAACCCTTGAGACACCAGTTTGGCTAGGGAGCCAGCCTGGTAGCTGACAAAGAAGTAGGTGGACTGGCTTATGAAAACCCTAGAACACAGAGGCTCAGATGGGGCTTCCTACATGGCTAGAACATGGAAGTTCTAAGTTGCGATCCCTCCTGGACCATGCCCTACATGCCTTTTCATATATATCCTTTCTAATTATAATAAATCAGTAACTATAAATTAATCTACTAGTTATGGTTTGTGTGTTGCTGTGATGCTGGAAGCTATGCCACAGGTGCTGCAAATAATAGCAGGGTGCACAGGCTTCAGCAGAGTTTCCAGACATATTATTATTATTATATACAAGGAACAGGCAGTACACTTCTAAAAAACTAACCTCTGAAAAAAAGCTTATAAACAGCACCCACCAGAACACTGTCTGATAGAGTGCTAGCAGATGAGCCCATCAAGTTGGAAGGCACTCAAAATTTGACTGAGAAAGAGCTGCCTCCTCACAGTAGTTGTTTGGTGCTATGGATTCACCTCTGACTCACAACTATCCTGTGCACAACAGAATGAAACACTGCCTGGTCCTGCACCATCCTCGCAATTGTTTATTACACTTGAGCCCATTGTTGCAGCCACTATGTCAATCCTTCTTATTGGGAAGCTTCCTCTTTCTTGCTGTCCCTCTCTATCAAGATGATATCCTTCTCCAGGGACGAGTCCCTCCTGATAACATGTCCGAATTATAAGAGGTGAAGTCTCACCATCCAGGCTTCTAAGGAGCATTCTGGCTAGGCTTCTTCGAAGACAGATTTGTTTGCTCTTCTGGTAGTCCATAGTACTTTTAATATTCTTCTCCAACACCATAATTCAAATGCATCACATTCTTCTATAGTCTTCTTTATTCATTGTTCAATTTTCACATGTATATGAGACAAATGAAAATACCATGGCTTAGGTCAGGTGCACCTCAGTTCTCAGAGTGACATCTTTGTTCTATAACACTTTAAAGATAACTTTTGCAGCAGATTTGCCTAATGTAATATGTCATTTGATTTCTTGACTGCTGCTTCCATGAATGTTGATTGTGGATCCAAGCAAAATGAAGTATTTGACAACTTTAGTCTTTACTCCCTTTATCTTGATGCTATTTATTGGTCCAGTTATAAAGGTTTTTGTTTTCTTTACATTGAGGTGCATCCATACTGAAGGCTGGAATCTTTGATCTTCATCAATAAGTTATTTTAAATCATCTTTGCTTCCAGCAAGCAAGGTTGTATCATCTGCATATCTCGGGTTGTTAATGACTCTTCTTCCACACCTGATGCCACATTCTTCTCATATAATCCAGTTTCTCAGATTATTTGCTCAGTGTACAGACAGAATAAATATGGTGAAAGGATACAACCTTTCCTGATCTCAAACCATTAAATATCACCTTGTCTGTTATAATAACTATTTCTTGGTCTATGTAAAGGCTGCTTATGAGCACAAGTAAGTACTCTGGAATACCCATTCTTCACAAAATTTGTCATGATCCACACAGTAGAAAGCCTTTGCTTAAATCAATAAAACACAAGTAAACTTCTCTGCATTTTCTGATTTCTGTCAAGATCCATTTGATGTCAGTAACAATATCCCTTATTCCACATCCTTTTCTGAACTTAGTTTAAATTTCTGGAAGCTCCCTGTCAACGTACTACTAAAATAGTTTTTTAATTTATCTTCAGCAAAATTTTACTTTAATGCGATATTAATGATATTGTTTAATGATTTCCACATTCTGTTGGGTCATCTTTCTTTGGATGGGCACAAATGTGGATCTCTTCAATCGATTGGCCACATAGTTGTCTTCTAAATTTCTTGGTATAGATGATTGAATACCTCCAGTGCTGCATTAGTTTATTGAAAGATTTCAATTTGAATTCTGTCAATTCCTGGAGCCTTGTTTTTGGCCAATGCCTTCAGTGAAATTTGTATTCTTCCTTCAGTACCATTGGTTCTCAATCACATTCTACCTCTTGAATGGCTGAGCATTGACCATTGGCTATGATGTGGATGGAGGAAAGCTTCTGGGGACTTCTTTTGCTAATGTGGCATGACTCAGAATGCGGAAAAATAGCTGTAACATCTATTAGTAATTGGAACACGGGATATACCAAGTATGAATCTAAAATTTTTGAAACAGTCAAAAATTAAATAGAAAGCATGAAAATCAATGCTCTGTGTTTTTGTAAGCTAAAATGGGTTAGTATTGGCCATTCTGAATCAAACAATCAGATGGTCTACTATGCTAAGAACCAAAAATTGCTAAAAAGAACATTTCAAGATCTATTCTAAAGTACAATAGTGTCACTGATACCGTAATATCCATACAGTCCTAGTGTGGCGCTGTAGGAGAAGCAATGGACTACAAAGTCTGTTTGAACTGCAAGGTCAGCATTTTAAACTCACAGTTGCTTCTCAGGTTGATGTGAGTACAAACCAATTTGATGACACTTAACTGAACCTCCACTTGACCAAGCATGACGTCCTTCTCTAGGGACTGATCCCTCCTGACAACATGTCCAAAGTATAAGACAAAGCCTCGCCACCAGTGCTACATCAGTGTGTTGAAACATTTCAATTTGTATTAGTAATTCCTGGAGCCTTGACTTCTTCCAACTCTAGATCTTTCCTCATTGTTGCCTACTTTCCCATTCCAATCACCAGTAATTACCAATGCATCTTGATTGATCAATTTTCGACTAAAGAAGTTGATAGAATTTTTAAAAATTCATCACCATTGGTTTTAGTTGTTAGTGTATAAATTTGAATATGATATTACTGATCTTCCATGTAGGCATATGTATGGATGTTATACTATCACAGACAGCACTGCACGTCAAGATAGATTGTGAAATATTCTTTTTGACGATGAATGTGATGTCATGGTAAACTATGTGATTAGCAGATTCAGAATGGCAAATATCAGTTCATTTCAGTTCACTAATGCCTAGGCTGTAAATCTTTATGCATTCCATTTCATTTTTGACAACTTCCAATTTTCCTAAATGCATACTTCCAATCAGTTACGGGTATTTGCAGAAGTTTCTTCTCATTTTGAGTTTTACCCCATCAGCAAATGAAGGCCCCAAAAGTTTTGCTCCATTCACACCATTAAGATCAACTCTAATTTGAGGTACAGCTCTTCTCCAGTCATATTTTGAGTGCCTTCTAACCTGAGAGGCTCATCTTCTGCCATTATAACTGACAATATTTCACTGGTATTCAGAAAGATTTTCAGAGGCTAACCATTGAGAAATGGTCCACCTCTCCTTCTTCCTAGACTTTTTTTAGACTGGAAGTTCCACTGAAACCTGTCCACCAGGGGTGACCTTGCTGGTATTTAAAATGCCAGTGGCAAAGCCAAGTAGAGGATCTTATGTTTTAAGAGCTAGAAAACAAAAGCAGAATACTTAATAAATCACTTATGTTGTTGTTGTTAAGCACCTTTGAGTCGGTTCTGACTCACAGTGACCATGTATAGGGTTTTTGAGGCTTTAAATGTTTGCGGAAGTAGAAAAAAAAAATCTTTCTCCCACAGAACAGCTGGTGGGTTCAACTGCCAACCTTGTAGCTCACAGTCCAGTGCTTAGGCTATGGAGTCACTGCTTCCTAGATCACTTATAAAGTTTAAAAAATTATAAATTCACTGTCTTATACTGCACTTTTGAAGATAATGAGCCACAATTATATGATTTCTTCATAGTTACTAGTAATATAGAATATCCTCACTCAACCTCTTTTTGCCACACAATGCTGCTGCTTCCGGGGCACTCATGCCTCATGAACAATGGATAAATATTGCTGAATTTGGCTATGTGCCTAGACAGATATAGGTTCTAAACAGAATTTGCCTGAAGTAGGCATATTCTCTTTTGAGGAAAAATTTTCACATGTACTCAAATATGAATTTCTGACAAATAGACAGATGTCACTTGGTCTAGAGCACCATATTTCTTACTTACTATTATTTCCTTACCAAAAATATGCAGCTAAGTTTGCATAAAACATGTTAACAGCAGAAAAGAAAAAAAGATTAAACCTTTACTTTCCATATTGGTTGGGAATAAATTTTAACACTTTTAACTACTTTATCCATCCTTCAGAATCATGTTCAAAATAAGTATTTCCAGAAAGACAAATAGTAGAGAACATGCCCATTCTTAATACTAATGGAATTCATATGGTTCTTTAAATCTGGAATTGATTGAACCAGTACATTAAGATGACAAATAAGGAAGACTCAGTCAGATGTATTCGTTGAAAATGCTTTTTAAAGATTGAGAACCATGTGTTCTGTGCATTCCACATTTATGACGGCATATCTGTGACTGCTCACCACTATAACTTACCCCTGTTTTATCACACAAGCGTAGAGTATGAAACGATCCAACAGCAAATAACTCTCCATCTGGAGCCCAGGCAACAGAGGTAATAGGATGCTCATGAAGCTGTGAATTGTACAGCGGGCGGCCATAACTATCCCACACCTACAAATACAAACATTTTTTTTTTTACTGTTTTCTAATAGCCATCATAGTTTTACAAACAAATTTACCATCGACTAAAGTATCAAGTAAAGACTCAGAAATCAGCATCTCATAATATTAGCAATTAATTAATTTTATTCTCAATGCAAGGAAAAAAACAGTATTCCTTGAATCCTATGTATCTCAAAAAGAAGAGATTTTATAATACTGTGGTTAATTTTCAGATTTCACTAACTCTTTCATTAAACATAAAACAAACCCATTTAAGTCCTTTTAAATTTCATATTTTCAGCAACAAAAATACAAAAATAAATTTTAATGAGCAAAAGACTTAATATTAATAGATACTTCAACAAAGCAGATATATAAATACCCAACAAACACATGAAAACATGGCCAACACTGATATTTTCGTTAAGTGCCACAGAGTTGGTTCTGACTCACAGCAACCCTATATAGTTTCCGATGCTGTAAATTTTTGTGAGAGCAGAAAACAGTATTTTTCTTCTATGGAGCAGCTGGTGGGCTCAACTCTATGGTTTGCAGTCCAGTGCTTGTTCTACAGAGTCACCTTGCTCTTTAGTCATTAGAAAAATGCAAATCACAATTCTATTTCACCTCTACTATATCTGTGATCAGAAAACAGTAAATGTTGGCAAGGATGTGGAGAAATTGGGACTCTCTTCCATTCCTGATAGAATTATAAATGGTATGGTTGGTTGGGATTATGTACTATGGAGTTGGTTCTGACTCATAGAGACCCTGTATAGGGTTTCTGAGGCTGTAAATCTTTATGGGAGCAGAAAGCCTCATCTTTCTCCCGCGCAACCACTGAAAGTTTTGACCACAACTCGTAACCACTACACTATCAGAGCTCCTTGCAAATGGTGAAAAACAGATCTCAGTTTCTCAAAAAGTTAAACATATACTACCACGTTGTTGTAAAGTGCTGTTGAGTCTGTAGGTTTGAACCGCTGACCTTGTGGTTAGCAAACCAGTGCTTATCCAACAGCACCACCAAGACTCCACTATTACCATATGATCCAGCAATTCTATTTCTAGGTATATGCCACAAAGAATCAAAGCAGGTACACAGAGACTTGTACACCAATATTCATTGCAGCATTATTCACAATAGCAAAGGTAGAAACAACCAAAAAAATTCATCAATATATTAAATGGATTAACAAAATGTGGTAGACACATACAGTGGATTCTTAGCCATAAAGAGAAATGAAGTCCTGATACATACTTCAATTCAACATGTTGGCAAGTGTATAGCAACCAAAGTTTACACAGTTTACTAGGGTATGAGTCCTCATGGGGAGTGACTGTTTAGAGGACACTGAGCTTCTATTAAGGATAATAGAAACATTTAGAAATGGATAGTGCTGATGGAGAGGATATGAAAAATGTAATTAATTTTACAGAGTTGTCCATGTAAAAAATGTTGAAATGGCATTGAAACGTCAAACGCTTCGTAATACATGTTTTTAGCATAATAAAAAATTTAATTTAATTTCAGAAGTTTTAAAATCGTCATTTCATCTCACTGATTACAATCCCCTCAATGTAACATCACTTTCCCATTTCTTCATTGTGTTTCCTATTTCCACTCCTCCTTGTCTTAGTCTGAGTTCACTAAGAGAAGCAAACATATATGTTTATATCAAGGAAATGGCTCACAATTGTAGAGTCCCACGTCCCCAGCCTTTCGTGTTTGTCCATTATATTGGAAGCAGGTCACACCCCCATGGAAACAACCTTTCAGTTGACTGGCCACTCACAGCCAATCATCATAGAGTTAACTATGCCTGTATTAGGTTTCACCAAGGGGACATCCATATCTCAATTGCCAAACCACTGGGAATTCTGGCCCAGTCAAGTTAACACAAAACCTTAACTATCACATTCCACCTTTACCAACTCTTATGAATTTTGTCCTTACATAAAGGTTGCACTTCTGATCTCAAATGGTTGAGGTATTCTATGGTGTGCATACCGCATTAGTGTTACTGTCCCCCCTATATACCTAAATATTGTTTGGCTGAAAATTGAGCCATGTGGGTAAGTTCAACTCCAACTAAGGTGTGACCAAAGGCTATAGTATCAGATTCCACTAGTCTCTATCTGACCAGTAAGCCTGGTCTTTTTTACGATTTTGAGTTCTGTTCCACATTTTCTTCCACTCTATCCAGGACCTTCTAATGTGATCCCTTTCAGAGCAGTTTGAAGTGGTAGCTAGGCATCATCTAGTTCTTCTGGTCTCAGGGCCATGGAGACTGATGTTCAGGTGGTCCATTAGTCGACTGGATTGTTTTCAAGTGTCTTCATTTTCATCACTTTTCTTTCCTCCAGATATGGAGAGATCAACAGTTACATCTTAGATGGCCACTCATAAGCTTCAAGGTCCCAGTAACTATTCACCAAAGCAGTATGTTTTCATTGTCTTTGTGGACCCTGTCAGACCAATTACCCATGGCATTCCCAGAGACTATGGTCCTGAGCCCCTAGGCAATCTTCAGTGTTTTGCTTAATTTTTTCCTTGTCCAAGAAGTGCCCTATCAACTTTCCTTAGAAATGTTTATTTCAGCCACATTTTTTCTAACTATAGTTATATTAAATCTCATTCTTCCTCACAAACTATGTTGGTATGAGGATGATCAACTCGTAAGGTTGACTTTTAAAAACTTATTAAATAGATTGATTCACATTGAGTCACTAAAACTAGTAACTATAATTCTATTGCTACTTGTTAAATCAAATTCTATATGTCAATGAGATAGTCTTTATAAAGTCAGAAATTTAAAATACACATTAAAATTATTAAATACCTGTTGAACTTATAAAATAACAATTTACTAAACAATTTGAGTTAAAAGACATGGTTAAAGAAGGAAATAAATTAATATTCTTATATGCTAAATACTTTTTACCCAAATTTGAGTTTTTCAGCTAAGTAATGAATTCAAACATTACATACCTTATATTTACAATCTTCAGCAGCAGATAAAATAAGATCATTAACTGCGTTCCAATCTACTTTTAAAATAATGCCATCATGAGCCTTCCACTATGAGGGGAAAAAAAAAAAAAAAAAAAAAGATGTAACTCTTAGAGCAACTGAGAAATATTTTCTATGAGAAAAGACAATGCCTGTTTCTAATGATTATTCTGTGGTCTTCTCCTCAGGAATTCCTATCCCTTTTTTAAAACCATTGTGTAATATCTTATTTTGTTTCTAATACATACTCACGAAAGCACCTAGCTCCATGCCTCCACTATGTAGCTCACATCCTAAACAATTTCCTCAGTTGCCTAAGACTACAGATGGAAAATCACTTGCTGTTGAATTATTTGAAGCTTGACATTTATGTGATAATACTAGAGTCAGTATCATATACTCCAGAAATGTTAGTTGAATCCAAATCTCACTGTCACCATTGTACAATTGGTCCCATTACTGATACTATCCTACTGGCTGTTTACTAATTCCTTTTATCCTAACATTTTCTTCAGTATTTTCTTCATTCGCTTCTACATAGCCCTCTAAACTTTTCTCTATACCTTCACTGTGTTTTGGTTCACAGTGAAGGTAAAGAGAATGGTGTATTTTAAGAACTTCTTGCTGCACTTACCATGTAAGAAAGCATTCTGAAGTAACCCAGAAACTTGTCAATATAAAAAGAAAGCAAGACTGTCTTCCTGCAATTAAACTGATGTAATTAAAAACTGTCACCATATTTAGGCAGAATCATATAACAAAAAAAAATAATTACCTTTCCTTTAAGACTACAAAGTACATTTTTAAGCAGGAGCTAACTAACTTCATCTAAAAGATGAAGCCTTATCCAGAAAAGCAGTGACACCAGAGAAGGAGGCAGAGATGAGAACATGTAGCTTTCGTTACAAACTCTTCCTAACCTAGTGTTATTACTGTATAATATAAGAATAAATATTAAACTTGCTCAAATAAGATCTAAGACTATGCAACAATTTATCATTTGTTTTATTCAAGATCTATGAAAGTATATCTTTCAAAAACAAATGATTTTTTATAAGTTTTTACTGTGAATTGAGTGATAGTTTACATGTGAGAACATCAGTTTTACACTCATCATTTCATTGCAATGATTACAATCTCCTTCATGCATCATCACTCAACAGTATTTGCTTCTTCGTACATCATCACTCAACAGTGTTTACTTCTATTCCCTCTGCTTTGTTTTGTTTTGTTTTGGGGGGGTGGGATATACACAAAAATACTCAGTAATATATAATCACTTCAACTACCAAAGGCCACATTCCGCAAGCCTGCCTCCTGGCCACAGCACACAACCTTTCTCTTTCCACGAGTCTAGAGTCCTCAGCTGCACTATCTCTCCATGTTCTCATCTCTGCCTCCTTCTCTGGTGTCGCTGCTATTCTGGATAGGGTCCCACATTCTACTCATGCTCTTTTCCCTTGATGGTCCTAGGGTCCTCTGTTCCTGGACTATAAGATTAATTGTTGTTGATGTTGAGTACCGTGGAGTCGGTGCCAACTCATAGTGACCCTGCACTGGGTTTCCGAGGCTATAAATCTTTACAGGAGCAGAAAGCCTCATCTTTCTCCCGCGTAACAACTGGTAGTTTCGAACTGCTGACCTTGAGGTTAGCAGCCCAATATGTAACCACTACGCTATCAGAGCTCCCCCCTTTTCGTTACGAAACTTCTACCTTTACAGTTGTGACAGTCACAATTAGTCATAGCAATTACTCACTATTGAATCATAAAAATCTTATCCCTATCTCCTTTCACCATACCTGTCTAGACAAGATGAAAGCTATTCAGTGGGGATTCAAAAACAAATGAGTTTTTAAAAATCATTTGTTTTTGAAAGGTATACTTTCAAATACCTCAGAAATAATAAGGGTTTGACTCCAGAATACCACAATAAAGCAAGTCACACTATTTGTTTCCGAGTGTGTATAAAAATTATGCTTGTCCTATATTATAGTATAGAGTCCTGGTATGGTGCTGTAGGATAAGCACTGGACCACAAGGTCGGTTTGAACTACAAGGCTGGCAGTTCAAACTCACCATTTATTCCTCGGAAACCCTACACAGATTGCAAAAATTATCAAAATGTGATGGAGACACACCCATAGATTTGCTGCCACAGACATTCAATTTATAAAAATGCAATATCTGTGAAGCACAATAAAGCAAAGGGCAATAAAGCAAAACACAATACAATGAGGTATGCCTGCAACATGTCAAAAAGCATTAATCTTCAGAATTATCTTATAAATTAATCATATTGTCCAAAATACTACCAGGAAAAATACACACACACAATGAGTGTCAATGTTTCTTATGAGAGTTACAAAATTTGTTTTGCATATTCAAAATTTATGAACAAAATATGATTGAAATATTATAATTTAAATTATCAAATTATAACATAAAGATATAATTTAGGACCTCAGTTTATATATTAAGTATATCTTTAACATATTACATAAAATGCATAGTACATTTTCAATTACTTCTCAATGTGTTGGTTATTTTATGAAACTTCTTGAGCAAAGAGCTACTTACTGGCAGGCAGGAAATATGCTCAGTTCCACTTTATCTTACACCTAGTTCAGTATCTGGCATATACTAGATTCATTTTTATGAATGAATAAATAAAAGTATTCTCACTATAAAAGTCAGTTCTGGGTACCTAGGAGATATGTTAAAAATCTTATGGGAAATGAGGTGTCTACTTTTGAGCTGCATTGCATAAGAATTGTGCATTCCTTTTTGTGGACAACCTCAGTTTGAAAACGGGTTCAAGAAAAATTGCTGTACTTCTAGTTTTCCTAAAGGAATAATTTATACTAAATTAATAATTATACTTAACTCCTCTTCCACTCTAGCTGAATTTTGGCAATACATACTTTTTCTTCTCTACACTAGCTCCTGACCCAAAGGATCTAATGAACCCCTAAACCATAACTTTATTCATCAGTGGTGATATAAATACCGTCCTAAGTCTCAGATACAGAATAAACTAAATACAAGTATGGAGTCCTGGTGTGGTGCTGCAGGATAAGCACTTGACCTCAAGGTCAGTTTGAACTGCAAGGTCAGTGGTTCAACAACATCAGCCACTCCTCAGAAACCCTATACAGGGTCACTATGAATCAGAATCGACTCAGCACTTACAACAATTCACATAATTATAGGTGAAAATAAAAAGATCAATCAACTTGCTTGTTTTTGCCATATAATTTCAAAGCAGATTTTCAGAGTATCCATGATTGGTATGGAAGGACTTTGCCTAAAGCCAGTCAAAGCTAGTCCTCTTTTGCAGCTTACTATCTTTGCCCCAAATCTTTATCTTTAATTGCCTAAGGGCAAGAACTTTATATTTTATTTATTTGTCCCCAAAGTTCTTAGAAGAGTGCTTTGCACTCACAGTTTAAAATCTAAATGCATGTTGACTATAGGTAAATATATACAGGTAGTCCAGACTTAGGATGTATTCAAATTAGAATAAACCACACTTAGGATCTTTTTTTTGGGGGGGGTACACCTCATCATTAGGGAGCTCTGGTAGCATAGTGGTTATGAGTCAGGCTGCTAATCTCATGGTCAGCAGTTCAAAACTACAGGAGAAAGATGAGGTTTTCTGTTCCTGTACAGATTTACAGCCTTGGGAACCCTATAAAGGGTTGCTATGAGTTAAAACCAACTCCAAGGCACATAACCACCACAATGTTAATTTGCTAATGTTGTCATTTTCAGATGTTCACTTGAAGATGTCAAATGTTGAAATTTATAGATACTAAAATTAAAATAATAAGGAAATTTTTAAAAAAAGAAGGTAGTTGACTTATATCAGAACTGACATTTGCATAATATATATAAAAGCTACCAATATGCGTTCTCAAGGTCATTTCTGTCTCTTTACTCCTACAGATTTACATCTTTTTAACTGTTAAACCTGATGTTTTTTCTTACAACATTTTTACATCTGTTGTGGCAACACAATCTCCACCACCAAATACCTTACCCATTTACACTTTTTTCCTAGCCTCCCTGGCTCTAATTTATTAAAGACTGATTAGGACGCTAATCAGTCTTTTTGTTTTTTCCCCCCTTCCTACTAATACAAAAGGAGCTCTGGTAGCGTAGTGGTTACGAACCAAGCTGCAAACCACAAGGTCAGCAGTTCAAAACTACCAGTTGTTACGCAGGAGAAAGATGAGGCTTTCTGTTCCCGCAAAGATTTAGTCTCGGAAACCCTGTACAGGGTCACTATGAGTTGGAACCAACTCCACGGCACATAACAACAACAACTAATAGAGACCCTATGTGTGTCAAAGAACTGTATTCCATAGGATTTTCGATGGCTGAATTTTTGGAAGTAGATCACTAAACTTTTCTTCAGAGGCACATTTGGGTTGTGAAATAAATGGAAGCAACTATTCCTCCCACAGCACTAAGCCAGGTTTGATAATTTATTGCAATGACCACACAGAATTCAAACACCATATTCACAGTTGTGGGTTTACTAAGGAGGTTAACAAGTTAAAATTAAGGATTAGAAATGCTCAGGGCACAGTTCAGTCAGAACAGTCTCTTTACAGATACGCCTGAAGGCATGCCTCTCTCTAGTCCTTGGTCTCTCAACCATTAGGGCCCTTGGCCTCTGCTCTGCTCCAGTAATGTCACAAACCTCTTTTAGGGCTGCTGATAGATGCCTAAAAGTATTGCACTCTACTAAAATCCTCCATCAGAAGGTACTCGGGTCATGCTCCTTGGGTCAGCAAACCTAGCTCTCCAATTAAGTGCCTGGAGGCACTCAGCTTTACCTGCTCTGTGGGCCAGAAAACCCACCACTATGTCTCAAGGTCTAGCTCTTGGTTCTGTTGCTGCGACTCCTCTGATATTACTGCTCTATCTTCTGGTTAAGAAAGGTCATGCACAGTGATCTCAGCATCCAAAGGACATGCTCCCTTCTTTGCTCTTCCAGTTGGTATTAAGATCCTTCTCTGCTTCTGAGATGGCTCATTTTATACTCAGCAGGATAGCAAAATTGACGGATCACAATTTTAATAATCACTCACAAATGAATCATATAATCCATCGGAATCTTCCTACACATTTTCTAACCAAGATCCATCTGGAAAAAATCATTTGGTGGGAACTTACAAAGGCTATATACATAATATACAGAATATAATAAAGGTCAGCAGTTTGAAACTACCAGCTGTTCCGCGGGAGAAAGATGAGGCATTCTGCTCCCGTAAAGATTTACAGCCTCAGAAACCCTGTACAGGGTTGTTATGAGTCAGAACTGACTCTATGGCACATAACAACAACAACAGAATATACATAAAATAATTCACTGAATCTTTTTTACTAGTAGCCAAATACATTAACTGTTTGCATCATTCAGGGACTTCTGACTAAAACATAGAGATGACATAATAATTCAAAACAGAATTAATAACTTCTCTATAGTGAATGCTTACTTTATGACAGACACTGTCCTATGCAATTTGCAATTTAACTCATTTATCCTCACAACAATTCTATCAAGTAGATATTAGCAGATGAGATGAGAAACCATAGGAGATGAGAAATCTGAGACTCTAAGATATTTCAAAACTTGCCTAAGGACACAAACAGGTAATAAACCATGTAGTGGGGATTTGAACACAGGGGACTAACTTCAAAGCCTGTCACCCATTTAAGTTATACACGGTGTCATTATCAAAAAGGAAAGAAAATGATTCTGCCTTTTATCAGTGGAATCAACCATCAAAATTGTGGACATAGACTTAAAAGTATTCCATAATTTGACCAATCCTGACCTATTTTAACTGCCAGCACTGTTTTACTTGCTTTTGTGGGTTCTTTGTTTGCCCCTTTCTCTCAAATATTACAGACTGAATTATGTCCCCCACAAAATAAATGGTGTGAATCCTGATCTATGTCTGTGGTTATACATTCATTTGGGAATGGGTTTTCTATGTTATGCTAACATAGATTAACATAGAATGTGGTTTAAGTCAAGCAAACAGGAGATGGAGCAAGAGACAAGCCAAACCACATGAAGATCACCCAGGAGTAGAAGCTCAAAAGAGCTAGCAAAGAGAGAAAACTTTCAAGAGTAGAAGTTCAGAAGAACCCACAGAGAAAACTATCCTCAGAGCCAGCACCCTGAATTAAGACTTCTAGCCTCCAAAATAAATTCGTTTTGTTTGTGAGAAAATAAATTTGTTTGTTAAAGGCATCTACTTATGGTATTTCTGTTACAGCAGTACTAAATAACTGAGACAGTAAACAATCATTTTTCTTGTTTCCTGGACTTAGAACAATCTTCTGTCCTCTTCAAGATTCATCTCATAGCATAACTGTTCCTTTCTGAATAACGTGAAACAGTATTATCCTTAAGATAAATATTCTCTCAATAATTGGGGAAATTATATATATTTAATTTGCTTTAAATATTACATTGACTCTTCTTTCATTCTAAAAATATTAAAAGAACAATAGCCATAGAGAGAACTCAAGTGTATTAAACAGATGAGGAGGAAGATTTTTTTACAAAGTCTACACCAGCTCTTAAAATTTTATGATTTAGTCCTTTTTTTGTCTCAAACCTATATATCAGAGGCTGACTCTGCTATTTTTAAAGATGCCTACTTGGACCAAATCAAGTGACAATTTTGTAATTCAAAATATATTTATGATTTATTGGTAAAATGTGAGTTGGAATAAAAAGGAAGTAAACCTAGATGGAAATATAGCCAGATATTTCCTGTTCCTGTTCCTTAATAAAGGCTGAGAAATTCACATAATAAAAGGTCTCAGATGGTAAAAAGACCACCCAGAAGAGACTCCTAAGAAAGTGCCTTCTCTCCTAGCAGTCTGACAGATCCTGAAAACAATTTGCAAATGCCTGAGAAGTACCTGTAAAACTTTAGCATTTGGTTGAAGAGGTTTAATGATCAGCTGCTTGCCTGCTGTGTAAAGAACTTTTTCTGAATCAGGGCCCCATGCTACTGAATACACTGGTGTTCCTGTAAAACAGAATAAGAAACATAACACTGGTAAACTTTAATTATTATACCATATAAAAAATGATATTACTAAAAGGATAAAAAATTAGTGAAATGGCAATTTTGGGTATCATATTTTTTTCTTCTTATTCAGCAGCCCTTTCTGACTAGAGTACAGCCTGATACTGAAACACATACTGGGTTATACTTGTTGTTGTTGTTAGGTGCCATTTAGTCGGTACCAACCCATAGCAACCTTATGCACAGCAGAACGAAACACTGCCCGATCCTGGGCCAACTTCACTACTGTTGCCACACTTGAGTCCATCGATGGTGCCACTTGGCCAATCCATCTCCTTGGGGGTCTTCCTCTTTTTCTCTGACCCTCCGCCTCACTTCTCCAGTGACTGGTCCCTCCTAGCAATATGTCCAAAGTATGGGAGACGAAGTTTGGCCATCTTGGCCTCCAAGGAGCACTCTGATCTAAAACGGATCTATACTGGGTTATACTGGCCACTGAAAATTTGTGAGCAAATGGCAAACTACATTTTTAACTGATTTTCATTTTGATGAGAAAATAGGGAATTTTTAGACATTCCAGATTACACACTATTAAAACACATTTAAAAAAGAAATAAATACACTTCATATATTTTTTTCTATATTGAATACCTTTAATCAACTTTTATCTTTTACTCAGGGCTATTAATGAGTCCTTTTACATGTAAAGCTACAGTTTGTAGCATGGCCTGAAGAATTCTCTGATTATCATGCAAGGCTTGAACTGCTTTGCCATATGAAGACTGAGGATCACTGAATGCAGGACAACCTGCAATGAGGCTTCTTGAACTTTATTCTGTTGTTGTTATTGTTATGTGTCACCTAGTCAGATGAAACTAATAGTGGCCCTAAACTTGCACAAAGGAGCTCTCCTAGCATAGTGGTTAGGAATTGGGCTGCTAACCTCAGGGTCAGTAGTTCGACACTTCCAGTTGTCCAATGGGAGAAAGATGAGGCTTTCTGCTCCCATAAAGATTTACAGCCTCAGAACGCTTTGAGTTGGAACTGACTCCACGGTATAGAACCACCGCCAAACTTGCATATTAGCAATTGATGGTCTATTCCACAACTGGTCCCTTGCCTTATTTTAGCTGATGCTATTAAGTTTTTGCATTCTCTTTTCCCATTGTTGTTGTTGTTGTTAAGT
>NW_006408561.1:3825353-3833501 GCF_000296735.1 Chrysochloris asiatica
TAAGTGAAAATGAAGACCCTCAAAAAGATGGACTGATACAGTGGTTACAACAACTAACATCATCAACATACACACTAATTCTCATCTGGATATAGCAACAGGCAAGAAGAACTTCCTCGCTCCTGCTATTTAAGCAGTAGTCTAATGGACAGGAATGTGTGGGGCTATAGGATAAGCAGTGGCCTGCTAATCACAAGGTTGACAGTTCAAACCTAACAGTCGCTCCTTGGAAACCCTATACAAGGTCACTATGAGTCAGAACTGACTAGACAGCACTTAACAACAATGGATACGAAACACCCAACCCAGAATTATCTCTCACTAACACCTACATACAGAGTCCTGGTGTGGTGCTGTGGGTTAATGTGCCAGACTGCAAAGCCATTTGAACTGCGAGGTCGGTGATTCAAGCTCACCAGCTGTTCCTAGGAAACCCTATACAGGGACGCTATGGGTTGGAATCAACTCAACTGCACTTAACAACAACAACAACACCTACATATATGTATGAATGCAAATTAAATGTCAGAGTAGAGGAAATTTTGTTAACCAACAGGGGTGGCTTATTCTAAAAGCTTTGTTGTTCTTAGGTGAGTCGTCATGGGCTTAAAGCTAAGCTATCAAATATTCTGTAGCCAAGATAAAGTTAATTTCATTTCCAGGGTAAAGGTGCAAGGTTGATTTACATACCAGAACAAACAAACATTAAATTCAACAATGTTTTCAATATCCTAAAGTGCTAACCACAAGGTTGGCAGTTGAACGTACCAGCTGCTCCTCTGGAGAAAGATGAGGCTTTTGAAAACCCTATAGAAGGTCGCTATGAGTCAAAATTGACTCGATGGCAGTGAGCTTGATTTTTTTTGGAGTGAAGGCAGCAATTTAGGAATGTTGTTGTTGGTAGTTGCCATCAAGTTGGTTCCAATTCATAGCAGTCCCATGACCCTTATGAAACACTGCCTGGTTCTGCACCATCCTAACAATTGCTATGTTTGAGCTGATTGCTGCTACCATGATGTCAATTTATCTGCTTGGGTGTCTTCCTCTTTTTTGCTGACCCTCCATTTTTTCAAGTATTACGTCCTTTTCCAGGGGCTGGCCCTTCTGACAATATGTCCAAAGTATGTGTCCTAAGTATATGTCCAAAGTCTCACCATCCTCACTTCTCAGGTGCATTCTGGCTTTTTGCAAGACAGATTTGTTTGTTCTCCAGGCAGTCCATGATACTTTCAATATTATCATGTATAGCTTCAACAGTTTTTAAGTTATCTTCAGCAAAATTTTACTTTCATGTGATATTAATGATCTTGTCCAACAGTTTCTGCATTCTGTTGGGTCACCTTTTTTGGGGTGAGCACAAATATGAATCTCTTCCAATCGGTTGGCCAGGTAGCTGTCTTCCACATTTCTTGACATAGACTAGTAAGCACATCCATGCTGTATCAGTGTGCTGAAACTTTTCAATTTATATTCTCTCAATTCCTGGAGCCTTGACTTCTTCCAACTATAGATCCTTCCTCTTTGTGTCCTACTTTCCCACTCCAATCACCAGTAATTATCAATACATCTTGATTGATCAATTTCAGGCTGAAGAAGTTGATAGAATTGTTCAAATTTAACACCATTGGCTTTAGAATTTGGTGCATAAATCTGAATAATGATATTACTGGTATTCCTTGTAGGCATATGGATATTATCCTATCTCAGTCAGCATTTTTCTTCAAGATAGATTTTTTTTTTTTAAAGTTTATATTGTGAATTATGTAGGTTTACATGGGAGAACATCATTTTACATTCATCCTATTGTATTTCGTTTCATGGGAATGATTAAAATCCTCTCTATGCATCATCAAATAACCAAAGGATACACCCCACAGGCCCACGCCCCGCCCCGGCTGCCAGCACACAGCCCCTCTTCCTCCCTGAGTCCCATGTCCCCAGCCACTCCATCTGTCCATGTCATTAAGATAGATCTTGAAATGTACTTTTTGATAATGAATGCAACACCATTCCTTGTCAGTTTATCATTCCTGGCATTGTAAAATAGGACTGTCTAATTCAAAATGGGCAACACCAGTCTATTTCAGCTTACTAACACCCAGGATATTGATCTTTAGGCATTTCATTTCTGAGAACTTCCAATTTTCCTAGATTCATACTTTGTACATTCCATACTCTGATTTTCAATGAATGTTTGCAGCACTTTCTTCTCATTTTGAGTTGTGCCACATCAGCAAATGAAGGTCCCGAATGCTTAACTCTATCCACATCATTGAGGTCAACTCTACTTTGAGGGGGCAGGGCTTCCCCAGTTGCATTTTGAGTGTCTTCCAGCCTGAAGGGGCTCATCTTCCGTATCTAACAATTTTCAGTTGCTATACATAAAGTTCTCAGTGGCTAACCAGAGTGATCCACCTCTCCTTCTTTCTCTCCTGTCTTAATCTGGGAGCTCCACTGAAACCTGTCTACCATGGGTGACCCTGCTAGTATTTAGAATATTGGTGGAATAGCTTCCAGCATCACAACAACACACAAACCACCAAAGTATGATGAATGGTAGGACAGGATTTGTTTTTAACTCAATTAAATTTATAGATAACATTTTTAAGTTAGTTTGTAGATTACTAATATGTTCTGTAACTTTATATATATAAACCTAGTTTTTAAAAATGGACATTATATCTACTAAAAGATAATAATTATATGGTAGTAAATAATTTGTATTGACTGACCAAGCTATCTACTCATTAGGAAAGTGAATTAGTTCTACAACTAATCTATGAATTATTAACTCAATTATATTTATAAAACTAAACTTTTAAATCATATAGGATGCCTATGTAAAACTATTAACAGTAGTTGATTTTCTTTGAACAAGTGAGTGAATAAATGTAATCTTCCAAGAATTTACATTCTCAGTAAAATGATGTTTGAAATTTGAGGACTTATGGGCAATCACGAGGATTTGATTTCTTAGTTAAGTGGAATTTAGGTCAGATACCATAATGGGCCTATATATCTAGTTCAGTTGCTGATATCTAAGATTATTCTCTATCAGATAAATCCACTGATTTATCTTACTTCTTTCCCTCTGTATTTATAAGTACATTATCTAGAAATAGCAGGAGCTGACCTAGGCTTCAGAATTAATTTTCAAATAAACAGAATTCAACTTTAATAAACACCCTAGAAAATATAAGTGAAAATTTCAGGTATTTAAGATGTGGTTATTGGCAACAACTGGAAAGAGAACAGAGGAGGAAAATAGAGTATTTTTTAGAATAGTAAAATTCTAGGTGCCCTCTAAAGATCTCTGGAGGCACTACAGGATAAGCATTTGTTTGCCAACCACAAAATCGACAGTTCAAACCCATCAGCTGCTCCTTGGGCGAAAGATGAGGCTTCCTGCTCCTGTAATGATTTACAGCTAGACGGCAGAGAGTTTGTTGGGTTTTGTTGTTACTGTTATTTTCTTTCAGCTTTTATTTCTATTATAATTGTAACATATTTTTAAAGTAATTATAGTTTGTAATTTATGTTTAAAAAGTAAATATATTTTATAGGCCACCAAATCTTCATGAATATACTCAGTATAAAATTACACTTTCCTAGGAGTATAATTAACTATGGCAAACATCTACCCACAAGAAAATAATTCAGTAAATACAACTCCTATTGAGTTATACAGGATGTGACTCTAGCCCTTTATTGTGGTAAAAAGCAGTTTGGGTATAGGATGAGGAGCTAGGGACTCTTTTGTCCTCTTAACAAATTGAATCTGTGGCCCCAGCAAGTCAGCTGGGTCACCATTTCCTTACTTATAAATTTTTCTTCAGAATATTTATTAAGACATGGAGATCATTGAATCTATGTCTATAAAACAATTTTGTAACAATAGTAACATTAAAGAAACAAGTATAGTAACATAGTATAAAATACAAAAAGCTATAGAAGAACAGTTAAGAAAACTGTTTCTTATAACAAGTGGTTTTGTTGGTTGGTTTGTGGTAAAAATGTACATACCAAAACATTTGCCGATTCAGCATTCCCCACATACACAATTCAGTGACACTGATGGTGTTCATCATGGTATATAACCATCATCACCATCCCACTTCCAAATAATTCCCCACCTTTAACAGAAATTCAATGTCCCCTAAAGCAAACATTTGCCTTTTACCCTAAAGAGGACTAGTCACCCCTGGTGGTGTGCCTTGGAATCAGTTCAGAATCACCAAGACCCTGTGTAGGGTTTCTGAGCCTGTAAATCCTTACAGGAGCAAAAAGCCTCATCTTCTGTTCTCGCACAGAAAAGCTGGTAGTTTCGAACTGCTGACCTTGAGGTTAGGAGCCCAACTCGTAACCACTACACTACCAGAGCTTCTTAGTTACCCCAAGTGCCTACTAATAAATTTTGGTCTCTCTACATCTGCCTGTTTCATATAAGTGGGATCATACAGTATCTGACCTTTTCTGACTGATTTATTTTACTCAGCATAATGTTTTCAAGACTCAACCATGTTCCAGTATGTATCAGGACTTTATTTTTATTTATGTCTAATAATAGTTCATGGTGGTCACCAGAACCAAAATAGACTCAACAGTAATTAACAACACTATTCCACTATATGTATATAAGACATTTTTTGTTCATTTATTCATCTGTTGATGGATATCTTTTGACTAATGTGAACTGCTACAATGAACACTGGTGAACAAGTTTCTGTTTGTATTCCTGCTTTTCATTCTAGTAGTAGAATTTTGGGGTCATATGGCAGTTCTGTGTGTTTAATTTTTAAGGAACAACCAAACTGTTATCCACAGCAGTTGTTCCATTTTGCATTCCCAAAAACAACCGACAAAGGTTCCAATTTCTCCACATCCTTGCTAACACTTGTTATTTTCCCTTTTTAAAAGTCATAACCATTCTAGTGGGGGTGAAGTGGTATGTCATTATGGTTTTGATTTGACTCTTCCTACTAACTTTGAGCATCTTTTATATGTTAGTTGGCCACATTTATATCCTCTCTGGTGAAATGTCTATTCTTTAGCCCATTTTTGGATTGGGCTGTGTGTCTTTTGCTATTAAGTTACAACAGTTGTTATTCTGGATATTAAACCCTTCTCAGCTGCTGTATGAATCTCTGAAAATTTCTCCCATCTTAAGGGTGTTTCTTCACTTTTCTGATAAAGTCCCTTGATGCACAAAAGCTTTTAATTTCGATGAAGTCCAATTTCTACATTTTATCTTTTGCCTCTTGTGCTTTGGGCGTCACATCTAAGAACCTGGTGTCAAAAACTAGGTCCCAAAGCATTAATTCTCAGTTTTTTTCTAATAATTTTATAGTTTTAGTTCTCACATTTAAGTCCTTGATCCATTTTGAGTTAATTTATATCTATATAGTATAAGTTAAGGGTTCACCTGTCCCAGCACTATTATTAAATAGATTCAATTTTGACCACTGAATGGACTCACAACTTCTGTCAAAACTCAACTAGCCATAGATATATAGTTAACAAGTGTTTCTGAATCATATTCTTTAAATCAAAATATAAGTAATATGAAGTCTTTTATGATTAATAAACAACCCTAAATAAGATCAGAAGTCCTGGTATGGCAATATAGGATAGGAATTGGACTGCTAATCACAAGGTCGTTGGTTCCAATCTACCAGCTGCTCCTCAGAAACCTTATACAGGGTCACTATGAGTGGGAACAAACTTGATGGCACATAAAAACAAGTAATAAGTAACTAAGTCTCATTAGTTTAATTATTCTTAACCACTAAAATTTCAAAACATACAAGGAAGCTTCTAGAGTTTCATAGAAAATTCCATTATGCTTTCATTCCATATTTCCAAACTTTTTGAAGCCACCTCATATATAACAAAGGAGCTCTGGTATCGTATTGGTTACGAGTCGGGCTGCCAACCTCAAGGTCAGCTGTTCAAAACTACCAAGCACTTCCACAGAAGAAAGATGAGACGTTCTGCTCCTGTAAAGATTTACAGCCTCGGAAACCCTGTGCAGGGTCACTATGAGTTAGAACCAGCTTCACGGTACTTACCAACAACATATATAACAGCAAAACTAAGAGAAGACTTCATTATATTCATCCCTCAAATTTTAAATGAATTATTAGGAGTAAAACTAATTATACACACATACACATATATGTATGTATGTATATATATATATATAACATTTTCTTTTTCAAAAGGAGATAATATTACATAGCTATAAAACTTTGAGTGGTTCTAATGAAGAGCATTATTGAAAGTGAATGAAGTAGTTTTTCTATTATGATGAAATCCATTTACTAGCATTTGAAACAAATCATTCAGCATTGAAATTTTTTCAAACACAGATTCACTAAACCATAAATTATTCAGTGCTACACTTCACAAAGTCAGTGTGGAAATAAAAAATTTAGACTTCAAATTGAATTATTAAAAGAAAAAAAGTTCAGCAAATTATGTAACATGATGTCATTAATTTCATTATTAACAAAAAATTGACTAAGGCATTTAATAAAAACAGTTTTATGGTGATTAAATAATTTCTCTTTTTATACTAGGAATTTTATGTTCCATTTTCAGTTAAGACACTCAAAAAGATCTTGTTTTTCTGACTTGGTACACTAAGATCATGTGACCTTTTTGACATTTTTTAAGAAACCACATGCACCTGGGGTTGAGTTAAATGTCAGACCCTTATCTCTCAGTAAAACAAATTATCTAAATTCTTTCAACCTGTTGAAGGCATTTTAAACCACAGAAGAGGAGACAAAAATGTATTTCGATTGTTTTAAGGAAGTACATGGTCAAATATACCATGTTTTTCACATTCACATTATAAAGTTGTCTCCTAAAGTTGTTTTTGCATGTTTTGAAACAAAGGATTCACTATTATAATGAAACATTTACTATCTTTGTCTTGAATGCAATATAACCAGTACTGAGAGAATGTAAGTGCTTAGACCAGCACTACTAGTCTAGAAATTACTCCTTCTAGAAATGTCTTTGTGATGCAAGAAGCAACCATTTGCTTATAGTGTTGTCATGATAGCAGGTACTCAGTTGTTGGTTGTTTGTTTTTTGCCAAATCATCAAGAATTCAAAGACCAAGATTATTTTCCACATTCATTTTATTTGTAGGCAATCGAATGGGATTTGTTGCAAAGCCCAACCTTTTGATTCTGTATGTTACTGGGTCAGTAAAGAGATTAAGTTTAAAAGAAGACATTTGCTTCCTTGGTTTCTATCTTCTTCTTTAGAAATCTCAACTTCCCACACAACTTCATTAATCACCTTTAAGCAACTATTTCCAAGTTAATATTCCAGCCTGTACGTCTGAGCACTAACAGAATTTTCATTTGCCCCAAAGATATCTCCCCACCAAACCTGAAACTCTACATATTCAAAACTATCACCTTTAACTTATTCTTTCCTTTGAATTCTCTACTTCTTTCAGGGTGTCAAGCTCTTCAATTATAGAAAGGATTCACTTTTTTCAATTACAATCATTTATTTCATCTGTGCAAGCTTTAATTAGAATTTACAGAGAACACTTCAGTAACTTCCTGAACTGCCCACTCCATTTGATCTTTCTCTCTTCAAATGTATTCTACATATTATTGTTACAAAGGAGTCATGGTAATGTAGTGAGCTAACCACAATTTTTTTTTTTCTTTAATCCACCGACTCCTCCACAGGAGACAGATGAGGCTTTCTGCTCCCATAAAAACGTACAACCTTGGACACCTTACACAGCATCATTATGAGTCAGAAGTGAGTCAGCGACATGCGGCACAGTAGCAGAATTATTGTTAAAAGGAGCCCTGATGGTACTGTGAGTTTGGCATTGGGCTATTAACTACAAGGTGGGTGGTTCAAACCCACCCAGATGGGTTCAAACCCATCTTGGGAGAAAGATAAGGCTGTCTGCTTCTGTAAAAATTTACAATCTCAAGAAACCCTACAGAGGGTCACTAAGAGTCTGCATGGACTTGATGCAAAGTCTTTAATTTTGGTTATTATTGTTAAGGTACCAGTCGCTGGAGAAGGATATCATGTTTGGTAAGGTGGAGGGTCAGAGAAAAAGAGGAAGACCCCAACGAGATGGATTGGCCAAGTGGCAGCATCGAT
>NW_006408561.1:3833601-3834755 GCF_000296735.1 Chrysochloris asiatica
CCAGAGCTCCTTTCTCTTTTCCCATAAATGTAGATAATTTAATTCCTGTATATTTCAATTCCTGGCAAAATTGACCTGTATACTTGCTGTTCATGTTGTTGGAAAAAAATGTATTTGCAATGTAGAAGTTGTTGGTCTTGCAAAATCCTCAAACAGGATCCATACCATAATTTCTAATTTGTTGTTGTTAAGTGCTGTCAAGTCAGTTCAGACCCATAGCGACCCTGTATAGGGTTTCCAAGGAGCAGCTGGTGAGCTTGAACCACCAACTTTGCAGTTCAAACCGACTATGCAGTCCAGCTCATTAACCTACAGTGCCACACTAGGACTCCATCATTTCTAATACCAAGGTCTTATTTCCAACCATTGATTTTTGTGTGTGTGTGAACTGAGTGATAGTTTACATGGGAGAACATTGGATTTACATTATCGTTTCATTGCAATGTTACAATCTCCTCCATGCATCATCATTCAACAGTATTTGCTTCCAATCCTTGTTTTTCTTTCATTTTGGGTGGGTGGGGGTGGGAGGGTGGGGAGATGTATACAAAAACACTCAGGAAGAGATAATCATTTAAACAACCTGAGGGCACATTCTGCAAGCCTGCCTCCTGGCCGCCAGCACTCAGTCCCTCTCCTTTCCATGTGTCTAGAGTTCTCAGCTGCTCCCTCTCTAATACACTTCATATTTTAAAATATAAACTAAACCTACTGCTTTGGGGTTGATTCTGACTCTAGCAACCCTATAAAATAGCATAGAACTGCTCTATAGGGTTTCCTAGGCTATAAATCTTTAAAGAAGCAGACTACTTCATCTTTCTCCCACCAACCTTTCAGTCTGCAACTAAGCACTATAACAATTGTACCAACAGAGCTCCTTAAGACATAAGCAAATATTAGAAAACTCATGGTTTATCATTCTCCCATCACCATCCATCAGTGTTTTAACTGACTCAAAGCATAAATTGACCTTAATTTTCTGTTAAAAATGCACTTGGTGGTATTAAAAGTGTTGTATATAGACCAATAGCATCCTGGTGTGGCACTGTGGGTTAATGCACCAGACTGCAAAGCCATTTGAACTGCAAGGTGGGCAGTTCAAGCTCACCAGCTGCTCCTCAGAAACCCTAAACAGGGTCGCTATGGGTCGGAAC
>NW_006408561.1:3837908-3840356 GCF_000296735.1 Chrysochloris asiatica
TGGAGAAGGATATCATGTTTGGTAAGGTGGAGGGTCAGAGAAAAAGAGGAAGACCCCAACGAGATGGATTGGCCAAGTGGCAGCATCGATGGACTCAGGTGTGGCAACAGTAGTGAGGTTGGCCCAGGATCAGGCAGCGCATAAGGTCACTATGAGTTGGTACCAACTGGATGGCACCTAACAACAACAACAACAACATTGGTAAGGTAATTTTCCTAAAAGACAGAGTAAGCTCTGTGGTTAAAGAGCTCAGCTGTCAACCAAAAGGTCAGCAGTTGGAACCCGCCGGCCACTCTGGGGGAGAAAGATCACAATCCTTAGAAACTCGATGGAGCAGTTGTACTGTGTCCTATAGTACTGAGTAGACAGCAATAGGTAATGGTATTTGAGGGAGTTTCAAAAAGTTTACAGAAAAATTCCATTATCGTTATTTCCATTATTTCATAAACTTTTTGAAGTCCCCTCATATGCTTATAGAGTAAGTTCCAAACCACTTCATTTAGCATTCCAGACCATCAGTGTCTTGGTCCTACTAGTAGTACTATCCCTCACACAGCTTGTACCCTGGCCAAAGAGGTCTAGTTCCACTCACCTGACTTACATGCCTCACTATGTTATGCCTCTAGGCCGCTGACCCTGCTAACTTCCTCCACAACTCCACTCTACTGCCAGCTAGCTAATGTCTTTTTTTTTTTTTTTTTTTTTAAGATTTTTATTGTGGATTGATTGAAAGATCACAGGACATATCATTAGTTTTACATTCAACAAATCATATACCTTGTTTCATTACATTGATTATAATCCCCTCCATGCACCATCAGTTAACAGTGTTTCTCTCTATCTACTTTAGCTTTTTAAAAAACAAACAAACAAACAAACAAAAACCCACCCAGGCATATATACTAATTTACATATCCAAAGGGCACTTTCTACAAGTCTGCCTCCTGGCCACCAGCTCTTAGTCCTTCTCTTCTTGGTCCATGAATCTAGAGTCCTCAGCCACTCACCCTCTCCATGCACCCATCTCTGCCTCCATCTCTGGCGCTGCTGCGTCTCTGGATAAGGTCCCACACTCTGCTTGTGCGTTCCTCTCTTGATGGTCCTAGGGTCCTCTGTTTCTGAACTATAAGATTAACCACTCCCCTTTTTTTGTTACAAAACTTCTACCTTTACAATTGTGACAGTCGCGATTAGTCATGATAACAGTTATTCACTATTGAATCTTACAAATCTTATCCCCATCTCTTTTCACCAGACCCATCTAGACAAGATGACAGCTATTCAGTGGGGACTCTTTCTTTCCCCCCACACTCTTAAGCTAAACTCCCTCTTGAAACCTTGTAAGCCAGTCACTTCGTGCTTTTATTGCCCCCTCATTTTAGGTAGCCAATGTCTAAAGTTGCCTTTCTCTATCTACTCTGTGTACAGAGCGGATAGCATTGATACTTGATTTGAAGACTCTTTCCCTCTCTGTAGCTAACATCTTTACCTAATCTCCTCAAAGTCCAGTAAAAAGATGTTGCAATGCTTTCCAAGAAGCTTTTCCAGTATCTCCATTCTCCCTGAAACATTAATCCCTGCTTTTTGTCTTCCCAGAGCACCTATGGACTCCTAGTGTGGTGCTGTGGGTTAATGCACCAGACTGCAAAGCGATTTGAACTGCAAGATTGGTGGTTCAAGCTCACCAGCTGCTCCTCGGAAACCCTATATACAGGGTGGCTGTGGGTTGGAACCGACTCAATGGCACTTAACAACAGCACCTATATAGCAAACAGCACATTCTGTTTCTGCAGCTGCTGCTGCTGGGGCTGTATGTCATTGAGTCAGTTCTAACTCACAGCAACCATGGTATAGGGTTTCCAAGGCTGTAAATCTTCACAGTAGCAGAAAGCATCATCTTTCTCACTTGGAGTGGTTAGCTGATTCAAACTGCTGACTTTGCGGTTAGCAGCCCAATGCTAACCCACTATGCTACCAGGACTCCTTACTTTCTGCTTTGTTTATTCCTACATTCTGTTGTATATATTTTCCAGTTTACCTCCTTGATTATATTCACTAAAGGCAGGTTCTATGTTTTGTTACTCCATTACTCACAGAGCTTACCCAGCACTGTATGGCATTAACTTCAAATTTCTACATCATCAATATGAATAATTAGTAATATTAATTTTTAATAAAGCATTATGGAATCAGAAAGGAGTAACTCTGTTTCCATAATGCTTTCAGATAATCTAACATAAACTTTGCATAAAGAATGTACTACTGAAAACAAATATAGTATATTTGGTGATTTCAACTGAACAAACCATTCAAAAGATCAAAAAAATATCTTAACTGTGGTGGTGACTACATGACCATACATGTTTATTAAAATCCAAAGAATTGTATACTTAAAAAGAATGTAAATTGTACTATGCAAATTATATTTCAATATACCTGACTTAAAAA
>NW_006408561.1:3840456-3841421 GCF_000296735.1 Chrysochloris asiatica
TATATATATAATTCACAATCTAAATGAATTTTATGAAAGTAAAATATATAATTACAAGTAAAAGTAAAAAGCACACACTAGACTCTCAAAGTTTCTTTTCTGTTCGGCATCATTAATCATTAGGGAATTGACAATCAAAACCACTTCACTCCCACTAGATTGCCTAAGTTTTTATTCTGATTTTTTAGCTTTCTATTGCAAAGAATAGCTAAGATTTGAAAAAAATGGAAAACAAGTATTGGCAAGAATGTGGAGAACTTGGAACTCTTCTATATGGCTGGAATGCATAATGATACAGACACTGTATAAAACATTTTGATGTCTCCTCAAAAGGTTAAATATTTAACTATCATTGTTGTTGTTAGTGCTGATGGGTCAGTTCTATCTCATAGAGACCCTGTATAGGGTTTCCAAGTAGCTGCTGGTGGGTATCCAAGAAGCTGAACTGCCGACCTTGCGACACTACCAGCTAACCACAGCAATTTGATTACAAAGTATATACCGAAGAAGAATACGAACAGACACAGGTACATCAATGTTCATTGTAGTGTTTTTTTTACAAAAGCCCAGAGATGGAAACAACCAGCGTGTCCATCAACACATGAAGAAATAACATAATGTGGTACATATACATACAATGGAGCATTACTGAGCATAAACAGAAACTAAGTCCTGATATACTGCATCTCAACATAAAGAAAACAAAAATTCTCACCACTGGACCAATAAACAATACTCTTATCAATGGAGAAAACATTGAAGTTGTCAAGGACTTCATTCTTCTTGGATCAACTATCAACACTCATGGAAGCAGCAGTCAAGAATTCAAACAACATATTGCATTAGGAAAATCTGCTGTATAAGGACCTTTTAAAAGTGTTGAAGAGCAAAGATGTCAGCTTGAGGACTAGGGTGTGCCTAACCCAAGCCATGATATTTTCAATAACCTCATATGCATGTGAAAG
>NW_006408561.1:3842907-3846205 GCF_000296735.1 Chrysochloris asiatica
TTCCCTCTCTGTTTGTATTTAGAGTATTTAAAGTTACTATCTCCATGAATATAGGTCAAGTTTATCAAATTATAACAAGCTACCCTTGTTTCCTTTATCAAAAACAAATTTTTTTGTGTGTGTGGTAATCTTCCTCTAGTCAAGCTCTGATTATCAAGCAATTGAGGCTAAGTCAAATGGGTACTGTCTGCAAGTTTGGGTGTTCTTGTGCATCTCCCCTCACTTCATATCAGCAGGATGCTTCTCTGTGGCTATGTCCTTGTCCATTGCTACAGTTGGCAATAAACTTAGCAAAAATTAGTAAAAAGGAAAACAAAGGCATATCTCAGTAACACCAACAGCTGAAAAGAACCATAGCCCCAATATAGACTAACATATAAAAGAAAAAGACTAACATAAAATAACTTATATAGAAAGAAAGCCCTTGACTGTTACAATTCTTGGCTAAATAATATGGCTACCATGGCCCAACAGGCAGCATATAAAGTAAGAGGAAAAAGTGTAAATAGGAATAAAAGATTTTTTAGGTTTGGAACCTTACCACATCTAATCTCAATAACTTTAGTATACTACTTTTAAAAAAAGGAAAATGTAAAGGTATTTTTATATTCAACAATTAAAAAATAATAATAATTATAAAGCATACCTTGCTGAGCTAAAGTTGATCTTAGCATCCCAGTCTTTGACCAGATTTTTATTTGTCCATCTTCTCCAACTGTAAAGAAAAAAAAAATTACTTTATAGAAAATAAATTTTGATATTAAATTTGCATATAAGGATAAATGTTGTTGCTATTGTTAAATGCCATAGAATCAATTCTGAGCCATAGCGACCCTGTATTGGGTTTCCAAGGAGCAAACCGGTGAGTTTGAACCACCAACCTTGCAGTTCAAATGACTCTGCAGTCTGACACATTAGCCCACAGGACCACACCTGGACTCCATAAGGATCAATAGTGTGTATATATATATATTAATGCATATATAAGATTGAAACAGTTTCTTCTAATTAATTGCTAGATTGTGAATAGCAATTTTGAATAAAATGACAGGATTTAATTTAAAATACTTTAAACAATCTTATTAAAGTAGCCTAACTTCCATAACTAAAATTTTATTTTTACTTCAATCTTAGAAGACATAATTATATTATTTAAATAATGCTTTCATTTTCACAGCAATCTCCATCTTAGAATTCTAAAAAAGTGTTTTCAGTGTGATAACAAAAGTTACAGCCAAATTCTAATAGGTTGTAGACTGAATGAAGTAGTAGATTACTTTTTTAAACAGAATGGAAGAAAATAGAAAGAAGAAAGAGGGCATTATAGCTAGAGAACTGCTTCCTCAAGAGACAAATGTTTATTTCTTGCTTACTTTTTTAAAATCCATTTTTCAGCACATTCATATGGTAAAAATCATCAACTAGAAATGGAATCCTTGTGTCATTCTATAGGATAAGCACTACAATGTGAACTTCAAAGTTGGCAGTTCAAACTCACCAGCTGCTCTTTGGAAATTCTATACAGGGTTGCTATGAGTCAGAATCAACTTAACTGCACACAACAGCAGATAATGAAAAGCTGAATATATAGGTAAGACAAGTAACAACTTCCTGAGTCTTAGAAAAGGTCCAGAGAATAATGTGATGTGTTTGGGTTATTTTTAAAAGTCCATAAAGTTTTGTTATTTCCCCTTCAGAGATGGAGCTTAATTCACCTCTTCATGAGTGTGAGCTGTACTTAGGACTTCCTAATGAACAGAATGTAGTGGAAATGATGGTGGGAAATAAACCATATGGTGGCTTCTCTCTTGCTCTCCCTTGGACCACTCATTCTAGGATAGAGCCAGTTGCTATGTTATTAGAACACTTAGAGACTTGTGAGACAAGGAATTGAGTTCTCCAGACATTAGCCAGTGAGAAACTAATGCCTCTTACATACAGACACATGAGTAAGTCATCTTGGAAGTAAAATTTTTAGAAGGCGATACTCAAGCCCCAGACAAGCCTTCATGACTACAGCCCCATCCAATATCTCAACTGCAACATCATGCAAGACTCTAAGCCAGACAGAATCACCTAATTAAACTGCTTCTAGAACCACTGAAACTGTTAGCTAATACATATTTGTTATTTCAAAGTGATGAAAGTTGAACTAATTTGTTATACAACAAAAGATAACAGATGAAGATGTGAATCCTTGGAGTAGAGTTGTTGTTGTTAAGTGCTGTTTAGTCAGTTCAGACTCATAGGATTTCCAAGAAGTGGCTAGTGTGTGTGAATTGACAACTTTCTGGTTCGATGTCCAATGCTGAGTCTACAGCACCACACCAATGTAACAGGATAAGGGTTAATTAGATGAGAATATTTCCTTCATACTCAAATGTACCAAAGCCTTCTTTGACTGAACATTCTCCATAAGTCACAATGAAAACCAGTATCTAATATGTCAGTTTGTCGTAGTGTGGTGGCTTGTGAGTTGCTGTGATTCTGGAAGCCATGCCACCAGTATTTTAAATGCCAACAGGGTCACCCATGGTGGACAGGTTTCATATGAGCTTCCAGAAGGAGTGATGAACTACTTCCGAATATTTAGTCACTGAAAACCTTATGAATAGCAGAGAAACACTGTCAGATATAGTGCCAGAAAATGAGACCCTCAAGTTGGAAGTCACTGAAATTGCAACTGGGGAAGAGCTGCCTCCTCAAAGTAGAGTTGACCGTGATGACGCAAATGGAGTAAAGCCCGTGGTAATAAAGCCCGCAGGACCTTCATTTGCTGCTGGGGCACATCTCAAAATGAAGAGAAACAGCTGTTGTTGTTAGGTGCCATAGAGTTGGTTCCGACCCACAGCGACCCTGTATAGGGTTTCCCAGGAGCAGCTAGTGAGCTTGAACCGCAGACCTTGCAGTTCAAACAACTTTGCAGTCAGGTGCATTAACCCACAGCACCACACCAGGACTCCATCTTAGGCATTAGGAGCTGAAATGGACTGGTATTGGCCATTTTGAATCTGACAACTACATGGTTTACTATGCTGGGAATGACAAATTGAAGAGGAATGGTGTTGCATCCATTGTCAAAAAGAACATATCAAGGACAATAACAACAACAACAACAAAAAAAAATTTTTAAAAAAAGACCAATCATGAGGTACAACACTGTCTGTGATAGGATAATATCCATGTGCCTACAGGGAAGCCCAGTTAATACCAATATTATTCAAATTTAAGTACCAACCACTAAAGCCAGTGAGGAGGAAATAGAAAAATTCTACCAACTTCTTTGATCTGAAATTGA
>NW_006408561.1:3849738-3853054 GCF_000296735.1 Chrysochloris asiatica
TTATTTTAAATGTCATTTATGCAGACCACCTACCTGTAACCAATGCTGTTCCTTCATAATTCCATCTTCCTGCAAGTATTGCTCCACAGTGAGCTTCAACACTTTTTTCCACTCTTCCTAACTTGGAAATCAGATGAAATTTACCTAAAGGAAGTTGCATTTTAGAAATATATTTTATGAATGTATTTAGTCAGTGAACATTTACTGATTGCCTTCTACTAGATGGCATAGTGTCAGACACTGGAGAAATCAAAATAAATAATACATAATTATTTATTTATTCTTACTCTCAAAAAACATGTAAATGTATAAAATAGGCATAAATACAAAGTATAAATTTCTGAGACAAGTGCTATTAACAGACATTTGTTTTTGGTGCTATGATAATTCAGAGGAACAATTAAAATCTGCTAGAATATGGCCAGTGGAATCAGGAGAAATGGCAAAAAGACTTGTATTTAAGCAGAGGTTTATAGTCTTATGTTCTTTTTGAAGGTTACCGAAAAACAACAAAAGGTCTATAGGAGAGGAGTCAAAACAGTTGAATGGATAGTTTTACTATGTCAGCTGCCAGATATCAAGTAGGCAAAAAGAAGGCATTTACTTGGTTGCTGTCTTTAAGAATTTTACACACACAAGTAAGCAAAAAGTAAAAAATAACTTCAAAGGGCATAAGCAAGCTGTATAAGAGACGTCAAGGGGACAAATCAACTGTGTAAATAATAAGTACTGCAGGAAGCTGATGGAGCTCTGGTAGCGTAGTGGTTACGAATCAGGCTGCGAACCTTAAGGTCAGCAGTTCGAAACTACCAGGCGCTCCGCGGGAGAAAGATGAGGCTTTCTACTCCCGTAAAGATTTACACCCTCAGAAACCCTGTACAGGGTCACTATGGGTCGGAACCGACTCAACTGCACTTAACAACAACAACAACAGGAAGCTGAGAAAGGATCAGTATGGTTTAGAATGATCAATAAGTCTAGTAACATAAAAAGCCAATCCAAACCCACTGCCATCCAGCCAATTCCAACTCACAGAAACCCTGTTCAGGGTTTCTGAAACTAAATCTTCCTAGGAGAAGGCAGCCTCATCTTTCTTTTGTGGAGCAGCTTGTGAGTTTGGCCTTGCTCCTAACCCACAGCACCACCAGGGATCCTGAGTAATATATGTTAAGTGCCATTGATTTTAATTCTGACTCATAGCAACCCTAGATAGGGTTTGAACCATAACCTTGTGGTTAGCAGTCCAATGCTGATCCTACAGTGCCACACCAGGACTCCCAGTAATACATAGCGAGCAATAAAAACAATAGAAGTACAATGAAGTTCGAAACTTTTCCCTAAATTTAAAAGAAGTTATTTTTGCAGTAAAATAACCTGGCATTGAACACTAGCTGCCTCGGCTCTGAGGATTTATTTTGTTTAAATTAACTTTTAAATTACAGCTTTTAAAGATTATGACCTAACATTAGCAATTCATTAGAAACATAATTTTAGTCAGATGTTTGAGATAGTTTTACAACATTTAACAACTGAAACCTGTGGTTATTTCACTGACCACCTACCCATTCACACCAACAAAGGCATTCCCTCTTTTCTACACACCAGGTGTACTTTATTATTATGATTCCTTTCAGAGGTGGGATTCATGTCATACTCATATTTTTATTTGCAATTATGTTTTTATATAGCCAGCATTTGTACAATTTAACCAAGTTAGTTCTAGTGTGGCACTGTGGGATAAAGCACTGGACCACAAAGTTGGTTTGAACCCAAGGTCAGCAGTTCAAACTCACCAACTGCTCCTTAGAAATCCTGTATAGGGTCATTTCTTCCCACAGATACAGTTAATTTGATTCCTATATATTCATCTGGTCCATGTGTATAGTTGCTGTTTGTGTTGTTTTAAAAAGATATTTGCAATGAATAAGTCATTGGTCTTATAAAATTCTATCAGTATATCTTCAGTATCATTTCTGTCACCAAGACCATTTTTTCCAATTGCTGATCCTTCCTTTTTGTTTCTAATTTTCTTATTCTAATCTCCAGTAACTATTAATACATCTTGATTGCATGTTTGATCAGTTTCAGACTGAAGATTTTGATTGATTTTTTTCAACTTCATCATCACTGGCTTTCCTATTTGGTGGGTAATTTGAATAATAGTGTTATTAACTAGTCTTCTTTGTAGACATATAGATATTATCCTATCACAGACAGCATTGTACATCAAGATAGATCTTGAATTGCTTTTTTGACAATGATCATGATGCCATTCCTCTTCAGTTTGTTGTTCCCTGTGTAGCAAACCTTAGGAATGTCAGTTCAGAATGTCTGTATCAGTCCATTTCAGCTAATGCCTAGGATACTGATCTTTTTGCATTCCGTTTCGTTTTTGGCAATTTCCAATTTTTTCTAGATTCATATTTTGTACCTTTCACATTTGATTATCCATGGATGTTTGAAGCTGTTTCTTCTCATTTTGAGTTGTACCCATCAGCAAATGAAAGTTCTGTCCTGAAAGCTTTACTTCATTCCACATCATTAAGGTCAGCTCTACTTTGTGGAGGCAGGCAACTGTTCCCCAGTCATATTTTGAGTGCCTTCTAAGGTGAGGGGCTTATCTTCTGGCACTACATCAGACATTGTTCTGCTGTTATTCATAGGTTATCAGTGAGAGGCTAACTATTTAGAGATATCCACCTTTCCTTCTTCCTTGTGTCTTACTCTGGAAGCTCCTCTGAAATCTGTCACCATGGGGATACCCTGCTGGTGTTTAAAATACTGGTGGCATAGCTGCTAGCATCATAGCAGTACACAAGACACCACAGTTTGACAGATGGATAGACGAGTGTTGTATTACCCCTTAGAAACTCCATAAAGCAGTCACAGATCAGTCACCTCTGAACTGATCTCTCTGTGCTTAACTTAATTGGCGCAGCAGATCTCCTTGAAAGTCACTGTATTCATTGGACCTTTTTTTGAAGGTACTCTTACAAGACTAAGACAAGTTTATTACTGTGAGGACTTGTCTGTAGCTGTCCACTGATTGCAGAAACATAATATTTGTCTGGAATAAACCTGTGTATGTATTAACTGTGGAGTCCTGGTGTGGCACTGTAAGATAAGCACTGAACCACAAGGTCAGTGTGAGCCTCAAGATTGGCAGCTCAAATTCACTAGCTGCTCCTCAGAAACGCTTTACAGGGCTGATAGAGTTTGAACCAACTCGAACACTTAACAACAAAATGCTTGCTGAGATGCAAGTTCATGGTGAACCTGAAAAAAATTTAAACAAGTACACAAGAGCCAAAATATG
>NW_006408561.1:3853154-3859791 GCF_000296735.1 Chrysochloris asiatica
AATTATGTTTTTATATAGCCAGCATTTGTACAATTTAACCAAGTTAGTTCTAGTGTGGCACTGTGGGATAAAGCACTGGACCACAAAGTTGGTTTGAACCCAAGGTCAGCAGTTCAAACTCACCAACTGCTCCTTAGAAATCCTGTATAGGGTCAGTATGAGTCAGACCGACTTAATGGCACTTAACAACAACAACATAAGTAAAAATTAATAAAAAAAGAATATTACAAATAAAGAAAAAGAACAGAAAAATTGATTAAGACTATGTGAAATGCCACCTGAAACCTGCCCTGAGGTAATTTTTTACCCTTAAACCAAAAACATCCAAAGCATTCCCTAAAGCCTTCTTGAAACCACACAATAGTTTGTCTTAAGTAAAAACTGCCTTGGGTATTATGCTCTTTTAAGATCTATCTCTAATGGGATCAAAAGAACCATGACAGTGCAATAGTGAAAGCATGTGGCTGCTAATGCCATGACCAGTGGTTTGAATCTAAACGCTGCCTCAAAAGAGAAAGACTGCTTCTATAAAAATTAGAGTTGCTTCTCCCATGTAAACTATTATATAATTCACAATAAAGCATTAAAAAAAAAAATCTAAAAAAAAAATTACAGTTGCTATGAGTTGGAATTTGACTCATTGGCCATGAATTTGGTATGTGGGATCAAATTGACAACAGCAAATCAAAAGATTAGGTAGTAAATGTGGCGGTGAGTTTATGTAAATGGAGCAGGATAAACTAGAAAAGGGGTTTGAGAATGGTTGCACAATTTAAACAATGTAATCACTGACATGGAACTGTACATGAAGACATTGTTGTAGAAGGGTTAAGCAAAAAGTATTGGTACGAGGGTTACAGTTCATACATTTTGTTGTTAAGTGTTCGAGTTGGTTCAAACTCTATCAGCCCTGTAAAGCGTTTCTGAGGAGCAGCTAGTGAATTTGAGCTGCCAATCTTGAGGCTCACACTGACCTTGTGGTTCAGTGCTTATCTTACAGTGCCACACCAGGACTCCACAGTTAATACATACACAGGTTTATTCCAGACAAATATTATGTTTCTGCAATCAGTGGACAGCTACAGACAAGTCCTCACAGTAATAAACTTGTCTTAGTCTTGTAAGAGTACCTTCAAAAAAAGGTCCAATGAATACAGTGACTTTCAAGGAGATCTGCTGCGCCAATTAAGTTAAGCACAGAGAGATCAGTTCAGAGGTGACTGATCTGTGACTGCTTTATGGAGTTTCTAAGGGGTAATACAACACTCGTCTATCCATCTGTCAAACTGTGGTGTCTTGTGTACTGCTATGATGCTAGCAGCTATGCCACCAGTATTTTAAACACCAGCAGGGTATCCCCATGGTGACAGATTTCAGAGGAGCTTCCAGAGTAAGACACAAGGAAGAAGGAAAGGTGGATATCTCTAAATAGTTAGCCTCTCACTGATAACCTATGAATAACAGCAGAACAATGTCTGATGTAGTGCCAGAAGATAAGCCCCTCACCTTAGAAGGCACTCAAAATATGACTGGGGAACAGTTGCCTGCCTCCACAAAGTAGAGCTGACCTTAATGATGTGGAATGAAGTAAAGCTTTCAGGACAGAACTTTCATTTGCTGATGGGTACAACTCAAAATGAGAAGAAACAGCTTCAAACATCCATGGATAATCAAATGTGAAAGGTACAAAATATGAATCTAGAAAAAATTGGAAATTGCCAAAAACGAAACGGAATGCAAAAAGATCAGTATCCTAGGCATTAGCTGAAATGGACTGATACAGACATTCTGAACTGACATTCCTAAGGTTTGCTACACAGGGAACAACAAACTGAAGAGGAATGGCATCATGATCATTGTCAAAAAAGCAATTCAAGATCTATCTTGATGTACAATGCTGTCTGTGATAGGATAATATCTATATGTCTACAAAGAAGACTAGTTAATAACACTATTATTCAAATTACCCACCAAATAGGAAAGCCAGTGATGATGAAGTTGAAAAAAATCAATCAAAATCTTCAGTCTGAAACTGATCAAACATGCAATCAAGATGTATTAATAGTTACTGGAGATTAGAATAAGAAAATTAGAAACAAAAAGGAAGGATCAGCAATTGGAAAAAATGGTCTTGGTGACAGAAATGATACTGAAGATATACTGATAGAATTTTATAAGACCAATGACTTATTCATTGCAAATATCTTTTTAAAACAACACAAACAGCAACTATACACATGGACCAGATGAATATATAGGAATCAAATTAACTGTATCTGTGGGAAGAAATGATGGAAAAGCACAATATCAGTCAAAACAAGAAAAACAATCAACTGTGAAACAGACAATCAAATGCTTGCTGAGATGCAAGTTCATGGTGAACCTGAAAAAAATTTAAACAAGTACACAAGAGCCAAAATATGACCTTGAATATATCCCACCTGAATTTAGAGACCATCTCAAGAACAGATTTGATGCTTTAGACACTAATCACCAAACACCAGAAGACTTGTGGGATGACATCAATAACATACATGAAGAAAGCAAAAGGTTATTGAAAAAACAGGAAAGAAATAAAACACCAAAATGGATGTTACATGATACTCTGGAATTTGCTCTTGGAAGTACAGAAACTAAAGCAACTGAAAGAAATGGTGAAGTGAAAGAGCTGAATAGAAAATTTCAAATGACAGACCAAGAAGACAAAGTATGCAAAGACCTGGAATTAGTAAATGAATAAGGAAGAGCATGTTCAACATTTCTCAAGCTGAAAGAGTTGAAAAATAATTCAAGCCTCGGGTTGCAATATTGAAGGATTCTATTGCAAAATACTGAATGATGCACAGGAAACATCTAAAGAAGATGGAAAAAATACAGAGTCCCTGTAACAACAACAGAAAAGAATTGGCAGAAAGTTCAATCATTTCATGAAGTGGCATATGATCAAGAACGGATGGTACTGAAGGAAAAAGTCCAAGCTGCACTTGAAGGCATTGAAGAAAAACAAGGTTTAAGGAATTAATGGAATACACATTGAAATGTTTCAACAAACTGATATAGAACTGAAAGTGCTCACTCTTCTATACCAATAAATTTGAAAGACAGCTCCATGACTAATCAATTAGAAAAAAATCCATATTTGTTCCCATTCAAAAGAAAGATGACCCAACAGAATGTGGAAATCACTGAACATTTTAAGATCACATAAAATTTAGCTGAAGATAATTTAAAATCATTGCAGCAATATACTGACAGGGAGCTGCCAGAAACTCAAACCAGATTCAGAAGAGGATTTGGAAGAGAAATTTCATTGCTGACATCAAACAGATCTTGGCTAAAAGCAGAGAGTACTAGAAAGATGTTTACTGGTGCTTTATGGACTGTGCAAAAGTATTTGACACCAAATCATAACAAGCTACTGATAACAGAGTGAAGAAAGGGTATTCGATAAAACTTAATTGGGCTCCAACCTTGGAACAACAGGGCTCTGGGATACAGGGATTGAGACGCGGTTGGAATGGGGATTGGAGGAAGACTCATTAACAACCTGCGATATGCAGATGATACAATTTGCTTGCTGAAAGTGAAGAGGCCTTAACACATTTACTGATGAAGATCAAAGAGCACAGCCTTCAGTATGGATTACATCTCAATGTAAAGAAAACAAAAATCCTCACCACTGGACCAATAAACAACATTCTTATCAATGGAGAAAAGACTGAAGTTGTCAAGGACTTCATTCTTCTTGGATCAACTATCAACACTCACGGAAGCAGCAGTCAAGAAATCAAACGACGTATTGCACTAGGCAAATCTGCTGCACAGGAACTTTTTAAAGTGTTGAAGAGCAGAGATGTCAGCTTGAGGACTAGGGTGCGCCTGACCCAAGCCATGGTGTTTTCAATAATCTCATATGCATGTGAAAGCTGGACAGTGAATAAGGAAGACTGTAAAAGAATTGATACTTTTGAGTTATGGTGTTGGAGGAGAATATTGAAAGTGCCATGGGCTGCCAAAAGAACCAACAGATCTGTGTTGGAAGAAGTGCAGCCAGAGTGCTCCTTAGAGGCTAAGATGGCCAAACTTCGTCTCTCATACTTAGGACATATGTATTGTCAGGAGGGACCAGTCACTTGAGAAGGATATCATGTTTGGTAATGTGGAGGATCAGAGAGAAAGAGGAAGACCCCTGGTGAGATGGAATGGCCAGGTGGCAGCATCGATGGACTCAAGCGTCGCAACAATAGTGATGTTGGCCCAGGATCAGGCAGTGTTTCGTTCTGCTGTGCACAAGGTCGCTATGGGTCAGTGCCGACTCAATGGCACCTAACAACAATAACAACATATGGGTCTGGTTAGAAGAGATTCTCATGATTTAGATGGTGAGTAATTGTTATCATTACTAATTGCGACTGTCACAATTGTAAAGGCAGAAGTTTTGCAACAAAAATGGGGGAGTGGTTAATCTTACAGTTCAGAAATAAAGGACCCTAGGTACATCAAGGAAGATGAGCACAACTGGAATAAAGTGCTTCTTGATCCAAAGCAGCAGCAACACCAGAGATGGGGGCAGAGATGGGGACATGGAGAGAGGGAGCAGCTGAGGACTCTAGATTCATGGGAAGAAAGGGACTAAGAGATGATGGCCAGGAGAGTGGCTTGCAGAATGCGCTCTTCAGTGGTGTAAATTATTATATATGCCCGAGTGTTTTAAGAAAAGGAAAAAAAAAAAAGCATTATAAAGAGAAACACTGTTAACTGATGGTACATGGAGGGGATTATAATCATTGTAATGAAACAAGGTATATGATTTGTTGAATATAAAACTGATGATCTGCCCTGTAAATTTTCACTCGATCCACAATAAAAACATTAAATTAAAAACAAACAAACAAACAAACAAATATCTAATAGGAGCTCATATGTTTTTGAGCCCTTTTTCTGTGGAAAAAAATAATAATAATTCAGGGAAACTCTCAAATAACAAAAGTGATCAAGACTAATAATCTTTACTAACCACGTTCACTATATAAAAGTCAATCCTCATATACTGTTAATTTTTAAAGGAAAGTATAAATGAGAATATACGACATGCTACCTTCTATATTTTGACAAAAGCAACACAGAAAGGACAAGCCAAAAACTTGCCTACAGGGAGTTAAAAGGAAACAGGGTATATGAGATTGATGAGGTGACATTGCTTAAGTATATCTTGAAATACAGTTTTGACTTTGTAGACCCATCTATGCTAATGTTTTACATATTTTTAAAATAATTAAATCAACAAGAAATGGGGGGAGGGAGTTTAATGAAAAACAAAGGGAAATAAATTGCTTAACTATAAATAATACAACTATACTTTAGCAAGGCTTGTGGGGATAATGCAAGTAACTTTGGAACATAGGACTTTGACTCTATATCCTTGGTCTAAACATAAAAACAACATGAAACAAACACTGATCTCTAATTAAGTTTATATTTTTTAAGAAGTATGAGTTAGCAATTCTATAACTACTTACTGTGTGTTGTAGGATTGAGTAAATGAGTAAATATATTGAGAACAATGGCATGCAAGTGTCTTCACTGTTTTCAAATACAGAAAAAGGAAAGACTAGAATTAACCCTATGGTACTGAATTAAGATTGGTGGTATCAGTATGAATTCATGATTTTAAAAGTGACTACATGAATGGATAGATTGATAGTTAGGAAAAGTTATAGGTACATATGTTTTTAAATGTTGTTGTTATGAAGTACCACTGAGTCGATTTCAACTCAAAGTGACCCTGTATAGGGCTTGGCTTCCGAGGAGGAACTGGTGAGTTTGAACTGCCAACCCTGTGGTTCACAGTCCACTGTTGATCCTACAGTGCTGCTCCAGGAGTCCCATGTTTTTGAAATCACGTTTGTACTTATAGTTCTTACTTCTGTCCACTGAAGGGACCTTGAAGCAAAAACATCCCACTGGAATGAATAAAAATACATACAACAGATTTCCTTGGTTGACTGGCTGATTTAGGAACTGGGACTAGGAAAATACAAAGTGAACCTGCAACACCTTGTTGTTCCAGAAAATAAGGAAGTACTCAAAAAATGATGACACACAGACATGCATATATTTCAGGAGTTGACTCCAAATTTTAAAATTGGCAGGTACAGAATATTCATGAACTCATATATGAACTAATTCATGAACTCATATATTCATGAACTAATATGATATAAAAAAATAGGCAGGGTAGGGAAAGCTGTTCCTTACAGTGGAGTACCAACTAATATATATATATATATATATGGAACAATTTTTTTTAAATCACCATTTGGCAACCATCTTAGTAATCAAATGATTCAGCCAAGAATCATCAATAAATGCCAAGGGAATGGGAAGAAGCTTAAGGAAAAAGGGCTTACTTGCATAGTCACAAAGTATACCATGATAAATTATTTATTAAAAAGAAAAAATGGCAACCTTATATTGTATTAACTTACTGAATGCTACCTTATCAGGTAATCAAAGATAATGTAATCAATTACTGATCAAAATGACATCATAAGACTTCTGATCCAATACCCTGAGAGGGACACAATAAACTTTAGCAATAATCCTGCTAAATACATATTAAAATGAATCTAATCAT
>NW_006408561.1:3860246-3871683 GCF_000296735.1 Chrysochloris asiatica
CCGTAAAGATTTACACCCTCGGAAACCCTGTACAAGGGTCGCTATGGGTCGGAACCGACTCGACGGCACTTAACAACAACAACAACCATAATTATATAAAAATAAAGTTTTTTTTAAAGTAAGAAAAAAATCCTTATTCTAAGGAAATTACGGATTTATGGTTAAAGAGGAGTATCTGCAAATTAATCTCAAATGCTTCAGATGATTAATGTGTGTGTGAGTATAGAAGGAAGTACAGGAGAGAGAAGAGCCAATGATACAGCACTAGGCCAAATGTTAATAATCAGTGAATTTGGATAAAGGAAATGTAGGAATTCAATGTACTATTCTAGCAACTTTCCTATAAATGTGAAATTGTATAAAAATAAACTGTTTAAAAAGAAATCAATCCTCTACTTCATCACCTGAGGTAAATTAAATTCTAGTGATACAAACACAGTCAAATTCCACATTGGATTCAATTGTCTATGCATTAGGCCACAATTGCTTTCACACATACAACTCATTTAATCGGAAAATGAGGTTAAAGAAAAACAACAAAAAACCTGCCACAGTTCTTTCTGGAAATAAGTGGATTCTGACGTTATTGCTTTCCATAACATTTCTTCCCTCTTGTATTTACAAAAGTTCTCTTACCTCCATTTTCATGGGGATGACCTGAGTTCTACTCACCTTAATCCATCTCCTTGACTAAAGTGATTCAGTCAGTGATGGGTACATAACTCAGCCTGACTAGGACCCTCTCTGCAATTTGCCTGCCAGAGATACTGAGAAAACAGCACTCTTCCTGCAGATGCTATACTTTACTTAGGTATATTTTTTCAGAAAACAACAATTAAAAACATTCCCTTAAAAAGTAGGAGTAAATTAAGATTTTTTTAACCAATAATACAACTATGTTGTTATTGTTGTTGTTAAGTGCCATCGAGTCGGTTCCGACCCATAGCGACCCTGTACAGGGTTTCCGAGGGTGTAAATCTTTACGGGAGTAGAAAGCCTCATCTTTCTCCCACGGAGCGGCTGGTAGTTTCGAACCGCTGACCTTAAGGTTCGCAGCCGAATTCGTAACCACTACGGTACCAGAGCTCCTTTTAATCTCCAACTCTTTTAAGTGGAAATTAATATGTATTGGATACTAAAAGTTATATTTAATAAAGAACTTGCTAAACAAATCTGAGTAATGTCCATTATTTTTTTAAGTGATTTTGTGCTATAATTAAATTTGAGGATATTAGAAATCAAAACTATGATGACAGTTTTACTCTGAGGAGAACAGTAAAAGTACACATTCAATCCCAATATACTCCAGTTTAAATCAATTTCTTCATGATAATAGGTACACAAATCTACAAATACCAGTTTTGCAAAATAAGTGAAACCATAAATCTTAATCACATATTATGTACTTTAAATATAAATATACATATAACATTTATTGAAAACTTACCATCAGAACTTGTGAGGACAAAGCTTTCCGCTTGAGTCTGTTTCTTTATGCCTAGACTTTTCGGAAACCAGTGCAGATCTATCGGGTAAATATCATCAGGAAGCTTTACTATTTGACTTGTTTCACCGGTTAACAAGTTCCACTTCACTATCTGGTGATCATCACTACATGAATACAGCTCTTCAGCAGTAGTCCAGCCAACACAGCTTACTAATTCTTGATGTGTCACCATGTTAAGGAAACATAAAACCACAGCAGGCTTATTAATAATAAATAATATACAGATTACAGACTACAAGAAGTAAGTAAAATAGAGTCATACATTTTAAAGTTTCTCAAGGTATTTTTCATTTTATAACTTTCATATTTTTTTCTATGTACAGGAAAATAAATAGCAAAACAGTTGTAAGAATGTAAAGCAATGTAAGGAATCCAGATGTGAAAAAGGGGGGAGGGGAGATTTGACTATATGAAAATTAAAAACTTCAGTGTTATAAAATATCTATACATAATACCAAAAGACACACAAGACATCAAACAGATTAAAGGTATGGAAGGAGTTACACTCAAGTATTGGTGAATTAATGGAAAACAGGAAGAAAGTAAACTTTCTTTATACATTATCTCTATCATTTAAATGATTAGAATAACGATGTATGATTCTGATTTTAAAAACCAAGTATTAATAGAAGACTACAATCTAACAATAAAATACCTGATAACACAATAATAATAATAATAAATAACAATAAACTTAAAGGTTAATGGCAGAGACTAAAATCTTACCAAACTTTATGACATTGTTGTTGCTAAGTGCCATCAAGTTGGTTCTGACTCAGAGTAACCCCATGTACAACAGAAAAAACACTGCCCCATCCTGTGCTACTCTCAGAATTCTTTGAGCCCACTGTTGCTGACACTGTGTCAACTCCTATCATTGGAGGTCTTCCTCTTTTTCACTGACCCTCTACTAAGCATGATATCCTTCTCTTGAGACTGGTTCTTCTCTGAGGACTAGTACCTCCTGACAACATGATCAAAGTCTGAGAGACAAGTCTCTCCATCATTGCTTCTGAGGAGCAATCAGCCAGACTTCTTACAAAACCGATTTATTAGTTCTTCTGGCAGTTCATTGTAGTTTCAGCACTCTTCATCAGCACCACAGTTCAACTGCATCAATTCTTCTCCAGTCTTCCTTATTTATTGTCCAGCTTTCAGATGCATATGAGACAACTGAAAGTATCATGGCTTTGGTTAGGCACACCTTAGTTCTTAAAATCATATCTTTACTCTATAACACTTTAAAGAGATCTTTTGAAGAAAATTTGCCTAATGCAATATGTCAATTAATTTCTTGACTGCTGCTCCCATAAGTGTCATTTGTAGATCCAAGTAAAATAAAGTCTTGACCACTTCCATCTTTTCTATTTATCATGATGTTATTTATTAGTTTAGTTATGAGGATTTTCATTTGTTTCACACAAAGGTGCAATCTACATGGAAAGCTTGCTCTCAATCAGTAAGTACTTCAAGTCCTCTTTGTTTCCAGTGGAGCAATGGTGTATCATTTGCATATTGCAGATTGTTAATGAGTCTTCTGCCATTCATAATACATTCTTGTTCCCATAATTCAGCTTCTTAGATACTTGCTCAGCATACAAATTGAGTAATTATGGTGATAAGAAAAAAAAAAAACTATTAACAAAAGACAAAAATCTAATAACCCTGGTATGCACACCTCTCCTGATTTTAAATATTCAGTAACTCCTTGTTATATTCAAACAACTGCATCTTAGTCTATGTACAAGATCCTCGTGAGCACAATTAAGTGTCCTGGAATATCCATTCTTCATAATGTCATTCATAGCTTGTTATGATCCACACAGTCGAATGCCTTTGCATAGTCAATAAAACATCAGTAAACTTCTTTCTGCTATTTTCTGCTTTCAATCAAGATGCAGCTGATGTCCTTCCACATCCTCTTTTGAACCCAGCTTGATTTCTAGCACAGCCCTGTTGATGTACTGCTGATAATGTTTTTGAATTATCTTTAGCAAAAATTTATTTGCATGGGATACTAATAATATTGTTAAATGGTTTCCACATTCCATTGGGTCACTTTTCTTTGGAATGTGTACAAATATGGATCTCCTCCAGTCTCTTGCCATAGATGAATAAGTGCCCCTAAAGATGCATAACTTTGCTGAAACATTTCAATTGGTATGCCATCAATTTCTGGAGCCCTGTTTTTCACAAGCTGCCTTCAGTGCAGCTTGGACTTCTTCCTTCACTACCGTCAGTTTTTGATGATATGGCACTCTTGAAATGGTTAAATAGTAACCAGTTCTTTTTGATACCATGACTCTGTGTATTCCTTCCATCTTCTACTGATGTTTCCAGTGTCATTCAATATTTTATCCATAGAATCCTTCAGTAATGCAAGTCGAAGTTTGAATATTTTCTTCAGTTCTCTCAGGCTGAGAAAAGCTAAGTGTGTTCTTCCCTTTTGGTTTCATGACATTAAATTAAAAAAATAATTCTGTTCTAATTTACTGCACTGACAAGGTGCACATTGCTGAATAGTACACAAATTCTAAAATTATTACTTTATATAGGTTTAATTTTTCAGCCTCCTATTTATCAGAATGATTTCTATACACACTGAGGTGCTTAAGGAGCTCTTCATCCATCAGGGACAGGCTGCTCACCTCAGCAAACTATGCACCTACATCTTCACCGGGAGGAAAGAAGAGTGAAGAAAATCAAAACTCAAGGAAACTATTAATCCAAAGGACTAACAGATCATGCAAACCACAGCTTCTGCTACCCTGAGACCAGACGACCTAGAATGAGGACTTGTTACTACTAACAACAGGTCTGTTCAGGACAACAGAAGGTCTGGACAGAATGGGAGAAAAATGTGGAACAAAATTCAAAATCATAAAAAAAAAAAAAAGATCTATTGGTCTGACTGAGATTAGTGAAACCCCTGAGACTATGGCCTTTAAACACTCTTCAAACCTAGAATTAAACCTACCCCCAGGGATCACCCTGAATGCAAATAACATAGGCTATTAAGTAAACAATCATTTACAAGGAACATATGCCGCAGAATAATCAACCATATTGTTGTTGTTATTATTATGTGCCATCAAGTCGGTTCTGACTCAGAGACCTGGTACAGAACCACTGACCTTGTGGTTCAAACTGGCCTTGCGGTCCAGTACTTTATTATCCCACAGTGCCACACCAGGACTCCACAGAAGACTAAAAAGTCAGCATTTGCTCAAAATAAGACTCAGAAAGTAGGAAGAGGCAAGAAAATAGGAAGAACAGAAAAGAGGAACCCAGGGAGGAATCAAGAGCAGTAATGTTACACTGAGGGAAATGCAAAATAATGTTACAAAAGAAAAGATGAATGAAAAATTAATTTGCTCTACAAACTTTCACCCAAACCACACACACACACAAAAAAAAACCTGTGTGCATGCATAAGGTATTTCAGTTCATCACTTATAAAGCAGTTTTTCTCCTTTCTAAAAACGTCTGTATTTCCAGATTATTACTGGTTGGGTTTGTTCTTTTATTGTTACTATGTTGTTGTTGTTAAGTGTCATCGAGTCAGTTCTGACACTTAGTGGCCCTGTATAGGGTTTCTGAGGTGCGGCTACTGATTTCAAACCACTAACCTTTAGGCTCAAACCAACTTTGCTTTATCCTACAACACCACACCAGGATTTGTTATTAAAGAATCCTTTTCTTTCCTAACTTTCTCACCAATACTTAAAATGGTTCATCTGAGTAGTCAATAAGCTCTAAGAGAAAGAAACAATGTGCCACAATTATTCTGGGATGTTCCAAGATCTTTATTTTTTTTTTAAATACATCAAAGGATGACAGATTAAGCAAATAACCAAAAAGGTAAAGGCATTATTGGAATGTACTAAGAGTCTGCACAAATAGACAGTAAAATAGCATGGAGTGCTCAGTACACAAATCACAATCTAAACAAAAGAAACGATGTCACCAGATCATTCCTGAACAAAAACATTCTAATATAAATGCTGTAGCCTAACCAATGTTAGGCAAAATCTAGAAAGGGAGAAACCATACATGCACATCCCAAACCAAAACACACTGGCTAACCTTTATACAAATGTCTACAAGTGCATATCAGAGATACCTGATTCCGTTTTTGGTCCCTATATTTTCAAACTACTAGGTCAACTACAATAATAGGAGAAATGAAAGGAAAGCCTAGAAAGAGTACTGTTCTTCAATTTGAAAAAGCAAGGGCAGTGGACAGACACAGCCAAATCTATAATACTGTGTATGTCGTGAACTACAGAGGATACACTTTAACAAAAGATTAAAAATTGTTTAAGAAGAAATAAAAGGAATTATATCATTACCTAGTAAGTAAAATTATGGGTCAGAACTGACTCAACGGCAGTTAACAACAAATAAGTAAAATAAGCAGATAAAACAATATAAATGAAAACCACACAAAAATTCAAAAAGGCAAATTCAAGAGGGTGCTTCTCTAATAATCTCTGAACGCAGGACCAGAGTCTTCTTTTTTCAAACCCACTCTATATTGACAGACAACACTGGATCTAACAGCACAAGGTCAGCAGTCCACACACATCAGCTGCTCCTCAGAAACCCTATACATGGTATCTATGAGTTGGAACCAACTCCACAATGCTTAACAATGACAACAACAATATACTAACGTTTGTAAAACAGAATAAAGATAAATTGCAAAAAAAAAAATTCTTATATTTGGATGTTGTGGTAATGTCAATTGACTATAAAAATTTCTCAAAATTTACTTCCAATTTTTCTAAGTATCACTTAAGAGGCCTGCAATAAAGTCTATAAATTATACTTTGAATAGCATTGTCTGAATGACTAAAAATGATGTTAAAGGGGCCAATCATAACTGAAAACTCTTGGTGACAAAATAGTGGATGATGGATTTGAGAAAATAATTATTGCATCTTCTCATGTGAAATAATACAGGTCTGACTGCTCAGCTTCCCCACTTTTTCCTCCACTTTATCATGAGTGTGGATAGAGCAGAACTAAATGAACATTCACAAGCTCACGTAAGCAAAGAAATTATTTGGTGTACAAAGAAAAAGTTTCTCTATGATCCTGCTAGACTAAACAAAAACTGCTGCTTGTGTATTTAAGTACTATACTTGAGTATGAAAAATGTCAATAAGAATTTGAAAGTAAGATTAAGCGCAAATAGTTTGCTTTGGAAAGTTTTCTGAACACACATAACCTTCAATATTTCTAAAACAATTTAGTTAAGCTGCCATTAAATGAAAAAAAAAAAAAACCAACTCCATTCTCTAACTAGAATACTAAATAAGAGAAAACTTTTAACAACACTACAATAAAATGATTACAATAACATTTGGATTAGAAGGATATGTTTTGGTTCTTTTAAAAGAGATAACTTCAGCTTCATATCTTCAATTTCCAGCAAAATAAAAAATGTCGCTTGATTGTATTCACTGTAAATATAAAAGTTAGAGGGGAAAATATAGTTAGCATTAAAAAGAAACACATGTGCACAAAATAAACAAAGGCAAATAAAACATTAGAATTTCTAAACAAGTACTGAAACACATTAAATGCATACAAATAAAGTAAAACTTGTAGGTAAATTAATGCTGCCAGGGGATAGTTGAGAGCCTTAGGTTGAACCCTTGGGGTCTTCTACAACCTGCCTAAGTTCACCCTAGTCCCGAAAACCATCCACTGTCACTCAGTTCAGGTACAGAATTTTCAAAGGTTGTCCTAGGAACAAATTAAAAGATTCTTCAAACTTTAAACTCCTCATGGTAAATCAACTGTGCCCTATGGTGTGGCTGTAAATTAGAATAAATTCCAAAGGCCTGACTGGAACCTAAACTATATTCTTAAGGGCCTTGACAATTCTGGGACCCACATGCACATCATTAACCTGGTGGTGGTGGTGGTGGTGTGCCATGGAGTCACTTCTGACTCATACCGACCCTGTACAAGGTTTCCGAGGCTGTAAATCTTTACGGGAGCAGAACGCCTCATCTTTCTCCCGCGGAATTGCTGGTAGTTTCAAACTGCTGACCTTGAGGTTAGCAGCCCAATTCGTAACCACTACGCTACCAGATCTTAGCAAAATGATAAAAATCCACCCTTTCATCTTATTTTTAGGAACCCTGATGGCAAAGGATTAAGCTCTGGGCTGCTAACAGAAAGGGTAGCAGTCCAACCCCACCAGTCGTCCCTCTGAAGACGAGGCAGTCTGCTTCTTTAAAGATTTATAGCCAGTAGGGTCGTTATGTGCCGAAATGGACTCAACAGCAATATGTTACTTCTTGTTGTTAAGTAATGTTGGGTCAGTTCCAACTCATAACGACCCTAAGTAGGGTTTCTGTGGAACAGCTGGTGGGTTTGAACCGCCAACTTGTGGTTAGCAGTCCGTGCTTATCCTACGAGCTAGCACCACAAAAGGGCTCCTTTTAGATAATAAATTATTCTAATTAATATGGATTTTAGCAGTTTAAGGTACTCAAACGTAAGATACATTATGCCTTTGCCAAAAATCTTATAAGCTGACGATCCTAATAGTACATTCAGCTTTTATATATACTTTCTTGTTTATTTGATGTTTATCAACAATTTATCTGGCTTCATTCTTTAAAATCCCTATAAGCAGAGAGAATTTTCATTAAAAAGCAGTATTTTAAAAAATATTATTTTTCTCCCCACCTCTAATTGGAGGGGTTCTGATGGGAGGGAGGGCGGGAGGAATTTTGAAGAAGGTGCTGAAACTTCCAGAGAACATTGAGTGTGCCTGGGAGAGATTGTATTCAGCTCTGATTATTACATATAGTTTTACATATTAGAAGTTCAACTGTATTAGAAGTTCAACTGAAATCTCCCTAAGAGTATAGGATGAAAGTGTAGGTTTCTGACCCTATTCATAGGATGGCTGAGTCAGAACCAACACAACAGCACTTAATAACAACAACATCACCTGAAAAATAAAAATCACTAATAAACTGTCAAGACAACATGACTTTTTTTTAATGACAATATGAATTTTTTTGGAAAAAAATGGGTAATCATTCAGAACCTGGTGCCAAGGAATCAAAGAAAGAGGATACTGCATCCAAATACCAGGAAGAATCCCTCTTGTTCACATTTCATTTAGCATGAAGGATATGCATACTTTAATATAACACTGAATACAAGAATAAGGGAAAGGTCATACTACACAGAGCCAATTCAGGAAAGTACTGGCTGAACTAAGGCATTTTTATCTGCCCAAAGCATTAGTCACTGAAGATCAGACAATCCAGTAATATTTGGGAGGGTAACCAAAAAGAAAATTTCACGAGTCTGGATAACTAGATCTATTTTATGACTTTACATAAAGAAGCAAGAAGCAGTAATTCTACCTCTGCTACTAGAAATCATTTATAAGCTGTCCTTATTTAAAGCAGATAAACATTCATGATGTTTAAAGGGGGAAATAATGTACCCAACCAATGCTGAAACTCCAATCATCAAATTACATGCTTAATCTGACCACTTTTCAGTACCTCCAGCATAATCCCAACAGTCCCAAACCATCAATATCCCCTACCTGAATTACGGTAATAATCCTATAACTGATCTTCTGGCTTCCACACTTACCCTTCAATCTCTTCTAAATACAGCACTTTTGAAGGTGAGGACAGTATGGTTAAAAAGAGTGAGTAAAGGGAGCAGCAAGAAATTGGAGAAGGAAAGGGAAGACACAAATAATGTAGGACCTTAAAAAGCCACAGTTAAAAACTTCAGCTTCCCTTCCTGATGAACCAAGAAGTCATTAGATGGTTATGAACAAAGGAATGATTGACTTGACTTACATTTAAAAAATAGTCACTGTGAATAGTACAGCAGGGTGGGGGAGAGAAGCAGACTATAAGGACAGAGTGTGCATAAGAACAGAAACAAGAGGACCAGTCAGGAAGAGAAATTAAAGTAGACAGGAGAAGGAGAGCAACAGTGGTACAAATGGTATGAAGTAGTCTAAATCCAGAGGATTTGCTGATGGGTGGATAGAGAGCTTAAGAGAAAGAGGACTCAGAATTTACTCCAAAAGTTTCAAAAGGTAGGACAGAGATGACATGTACTGAGATGGGGAAGACTGAAGGAGGTAAGATTAGAAAGATGGTGGTGGTGGTGTGCCATGAAGTCGGTTCCAACTCATAGAGACCCTGTACAGAGATTCTGAGGCTGTAAATCTTTACGGGAGCAGAAAGACCTCACTTTTCTCCCGAGGAATGCTGACGTTGAGGTTAGCAGCTTGACTTGTAACCACTATGCTATCAGAGCTCCTTAAATTAGAAAGATAAGGATCAAAAAATTGTGGAAGGCATGGTAAGTTTAAGGTGACTTATATTAGACATCAATATAGAATTCAAGAAGAAACTGGATGTACAAGTCTGGAATCAAGGGAGTGGTTGGAACTAGAGATACCATTTTGAGGGTTGTCAGCAGAAGAATCAATATTTAAAGACAAGGGATAAAATGAGACCACTCAAGAGAACATGAACATTAAGATACCAAACCTACTGCCATGGAATCGATTCTGATGTATAGCAATCCTACAGGACAGATTAGAAGTATCCAATAGGAATTCCAAGGATATATCCCCCCCCTTTTTTTTTTTTTTAACTTTTTGTGAATTGAGTGAAGGCTTATAGAGCAGATGATCATTTTTACTTTCAGTACATCTAAACTCCGTTTCCCCTCACTGATTACTGTCTCCTCAAGGTAACATCACGCATCCCACTTCTTCCCTGTATTTTGTTTCCATTCCTCCTTTTCCAACCCTTCTGAACTTTGTCCTTGGGTTAATGTTGCCATTTTGATCTCCAACAGTTGATCAGTCTATGATGTGCAGACCTCACTAGTGTGCAGTTCCCTTATATACCAAGTTTCGCTGAAAATTGAATCCTGGGGTTCAGTTCCAAGGGTTTGACCAAGGGTCACAGTCTCGGGGTTCCAAAAGTTTATATTGACCAACAAACCTGGTCTTTCTTACGATTTTTGGTTTTGTTCCATATTTTCTCCCACTCTATCCAGGACTTTCTAATGTGATCCCTTTGCAGAGTGGTTGGTAGGGATAGCTGGGCACCAAGGATGTAAATGTGTACAGAAGCAGACTGCTATATCTTTCTCCCAAAGAGTGACTGATGGGTTCGAGTCACTGACCTCTTGGTTAGCAGCAGAGCATTTTAACTACTGAGTGAGTCACTAGGACTCCTAGAGATGATGGCAAAGAGAAAACAGGTAGAGATATTCAATGGAAGGCTTAAAACAAACTTTGGAGAGGGTGTGGTGGTGATGGTGGTGGTGTGCCATGGAGAGAGTGTAGGTACTATTAATGACAAGATAGATTATGACTATGAGAGTGGGTGGTCAAGGTCCAGAAAGATTGGTGGCTCAAATCCACTAGCAGGTCCTTGGGAGTAAGAAGAGGCTATCTACTCTCTTAAAGATTTACAGTCTCAGAAAACCCTAGGAGTTCTATTCTGTCCCATAGCGTCATTATGAGTCAAAATAGACTCAGTGACAGTGGCTATTGTTGGTTTGTGATGCGTGGCTATTTAAATTACAAAGAATAACAATAAGAATAGTGGTGTAGACAGGAGAGCTTGGATGCTAGGGAGGGGAGAAGGAAGTAGAGAAACGGGGCAGAGGGGAGAACAATTGGGCATGTTCTAAAGGACTAAATGGGACAGAGATAAACGATGATACACGCACAGCCTTGGAACAACAGGGCTCTGAGACACAGGGATTGAGTCATGGTTGGAATGGGGGGGGGATCATGTTAAGATGCTTGACTGTTTTTGTTTGTTTGTTTGTTTGTTTGTTTTAATCTTGGTTTCCCTTGCATTATAATATAGAGTAGACACTGGAGAGTGAGAGAAAGGAATA
>NW_006408561.1:3873450-3958575 GCF_000296735.1 Chrysochloris asiatica
CTCAAGGTTGGTAGTTCAAACCCACCAGCTACTCCTTGAAAACCCTATATAAAGTCTCTAAGAGTCAGAACTGACCGGACTGCACCTAACAACAATAACAACAAAAAGGGGTTTTAGGACGAAGGGGAAAGAAAATTAACTGCTCACACAGTAATAAGAAACAAGAGCCTTTGGCACATAGGAATATAGGAAGCAAAATGCTTCTACTGAGAGAACTACAGTGAAAGTAGTTTCTGTAGTAAACAACCAGATTTAAGTTAGACTAAGAAGGTAAAAGAGTCCTGGTGTGTTTCTGTAGGATAAGCACCGGATTGGCAACCAAAAAAAAAGGTCAGTGGTTCATATCCACTAGCCACTTCTAGGAAAGTTTATACAAGATTGTTTAACAACAAGTCCAAGACACTTAACAACAAAATATAGAGTGAAAGTTGAAGACTCAGAGTAAAAGCTGAAGACACAGCTTTGGCTGATACCGCGAGGTCCAGAGAGCAGTCAATGCAGAACTCTATATGAAAAAACAATTGCCATCCAGTGGATTCCAACTCACAGCAACCCTATAGAACAGATTAGAGCTGCCCCATAGGATTTCCAAAAAGACCTGGTGTGGTGCGACAAGACAATATACTGGACCACAAGGTCAGTTTGAGCAGTTCAAACCCACCAGCTGCTCCTCGAAAACCCTATAGAGGGTCACTATAAGTCTGAATCAACTTGATGGTACTCAATAACAACAATCAATCTTTATGAAAGCATAATACCTATCTTCCTCTGCTGGTGACTTAAAACTGCCAATCTTTTCGGTTCACTACTGTGCCACTAGAGCTTCTTGAATTCTGTAAAAAACAGTAACAACAAAAAGTTTATTTCGACTCATAGTGACCCTGTCTTTCTTGATGCATAGCAACCCTATCTATGTAGGGTTTCTAACACTGTATACTAACACTGTAAATCTTTACCAGAGCAATCTGCCTCATCTTTTTCCCTCGGAGTGGCTGGTGGGTTTGAACTGCCAACTTTGCAGAATAGCAGTCCAGTGCTTATCCAGCAAGGCTCCTTTGAATGCTTTGTAGAATTATCAAAAGACTGAAAATGTAAATATCCATCATAGCTTATACATCCATGTTGTGAATACATGTATTTATAAAGTAGAGTTAAAATAAAAAATAGAATTAGTGTTAAGACTTACAGAAAAAAATAACTAAGAAAGAAGTAATAATGAGAGAAATTTTAGGGGGATAGAGTAAGAAATTACTTTTTAACCAAGAATGTAACTATAGACAAGAAGTGATAGAAAAGTGTAAAAAAGAATAACAATTTGAAAAACCAGACAAATAAATGCAAGGGCTAGATCATAAAGCTAAAACAAATGGAAGATATGAGGAGGTTAAAGAGCTGAATAGAATTTCAAAAGGCAGCTCAAGATAACAAAGTCAAATATTATAACAAAATGTACAAACACCTGGAGTTAGAAAACCAAAAGGAAAGGACATGCTCAGCAATTCTCAAGCTGAGGGAACTATATAAAAAATTCAAGCCTCCACTTGCAATATCGAAGGATTCTATGGGTGTGGTAAGGAGCTCTGGTAGTGTAGTGGTTACGAATTGGGCTGTTCAGCGGGAGAAAGATGAGGCTTTCTGCTCCTATAAAGATTAACAGCCTCGGAAACCCTGTACAGGGTCACTATGAGTTGGAACCAACTCCACAGCACATAACAACAACAATGGTTGTAGTGCCGCGGTTAATGCACTGGAATGCAAGGTTGGTTTGAACCACAAGGTTGGAAGTTCAAGCTCACTAGCCACTTCTCAGAAACCCTATACCAGGTCACTGTGAGTTGGAACTGACTTGACGATATTTCACAACAACACTGGCAAAATATTGAATGATGCAAAAAGCATCAAAAGAAGATGGAAAGAATACACAGAATTGCTGTACCAAAAAGAAATGGTGATTGCTCAACCATTTCAAGAGGTAGCATATGATCAAGAGCCAATGACACTGAAGGAAGAAGTCCAAAATGCATTGAAGGCATTGGCAAACAAGGCACCGGAAATTGATGGAAGACAAACTGAAATCTTGCAACAAACTGATGCAGCACTGGAGGCACTCACTCATCTATGTTAAGAAATCTGCAGGACAGGTACCTGGTCAAATAATTGGGAAGAGATCCTATTTGTGCCTTTTCCAAAGAGAGGTGACCCAATGGAATTCGGAAATCACCAGACAATATCATTAATATCGCATGCAAGTAAAATTTTGCTAAAGATCATTCAAAAAATGGCTGCAACGATAGATTGGCAGAGAATTTCCAGATGCAGAGATTGAAGCCGGGTTCAGCAGAGAATATCAGAAAGATGTTTACCTGTGTTTTATTGACTACACAAAGACTTTCAATTGTTGGATCATGGCAAGCTATGGACAATATTGCAGAGAATGAGTATCTCAGAACACTTAATTGTGCTCATGAGGAAGCTCTATGTAGACCAGAACAGAACAAGAGAACACTGAATGGTTTAAGATTAGGAAAGGTATGTGCCAGGGTTTATTCTTTCACTATATTTATTCAATCTGTATGCTGAGCAAATAATCTGAGAAGATGGATTATATGAAGAAAAATACGGCATCAGGATTGGAGGACGACTCATTAACAATCTGTGATATGAAGATGATACAACCCTGCTTGCTGAAAGTGAAGAGAATTTAAAATACTTACTTATGTAGATCAAAGACCATAGCTTTCAATATGGGTTGTGCCTCAATGTAAAATAAACAAAAATCCTCACCACTGCACAAATAAATTAACATCCATATAAATGGAGAAAAGAATGAAGTTGTTACACTTCGTTTTGCTATGATCAAGCAGCAACACTCATGGAAACGGCAATCAAATCAAACATATTGCATTGAGCCAATCAGCTGCACAAGACCTCTTTAAAGTGCTCAAGAGCAAAGATTTCAGTTTGAAGACTAAGCTGTGCCTGACCCAAACCATTGTATTTTCAATAATTTCATGGGCATGTGAAGGTTGGGCAGTGAATAAGAAAGACTGTAGAATAATTGATGCATTTGAGTTATGGTATTAGAGAAAAATATTAAAATTATCATGGACTGCCAAAAGAACAAATCAATCTGTGTTGGAAGAAGTACAGCCAGAATGCTCCCTGGAAGCCAGGATGAACAGACTTTGTCTCTCATATTTTGTATGTATTATCAGGAGGGACCAGTCCCTGGGGAAGGATATCATGTTTGGTAAACTGCAGTGTTGGAGAAAAAGAGGAAGACCCATACGAGATGGATTGGCACAGTGGCAGCAGCAATGGATTCAAATATAGCAATGACTGTGAGGTTCATGAAGAACCAGTCAGTGTTTTGTTCTGTCACGCACAGGGTCGTTATGAGTTGGTACCAACTTGGTGGTACCTAACAACAACATATCATAAGCATATTTATATGAAGTTCTACTTAGGTCATTTGCACATTGGCTAACCCTGTTGTTAAATGCTCTCCAGTAGGTTCTGACTCATAGCAACCCTGGGTAAGGTTTCCTAGGAAGTGGGTGATGGGTTCGAACCCGTGACCTTGTGGTTTGCAGTCTAGCGCTTATTCTATAGTGCCACACCAGGATTTCATACTTAAGTATTACTCTTATTGGCTGTATCTATCAGTCTTTTGAAGGGAGGCCTAATAAATTTTACCCAATAAAGTATGACTCACAAATTTAAAAATATGTAAATTAATTCTTTAATTCAGGATTTAATACACCAATAAGGACGGAAGAATCACACTCAAGAAAATATACTGCATAACTATTTTTTAAATTATCTAGCTCTTGTATATATTTTGATATGGAAGATGTCTAAAACATGCTAAACAACAAAAGCAAATTTATACAGCATATTATATAAAGTAATCCCTTTTGCGTAAATAAAGCAATATATTTAAAGTGATAGACACAAAAACAGTTCTCTGGGAAGATATAAAAGACACTAAATAACAGAGACCTTTATGGGAATGGGGCCACCAGCAAGACAAAAGGCTTTTTCTTCTCATTTTATATTGTTTGACGTTTCTAACCATATTCATCGTATTTCCTTTAATTGATCTATCCATGTATGTCTTTTATGTTATTTGAGTGATAGGATATGGCCCAATTTTGCTTTCTTCTTTATATGCTTCTGCATTTAAAAGAAACCTGTTGTTGTTAAGTGCCATCAACTCACAGTAGCCTATCTATCTAAGGTTTCTGAGGAGCAGCAGTGGGTTTGAAGTGCTAACTTTGCGGTTCAAACCGATCTTGTAATCCAGTGCATTATCCTGCAGCATCACACCAGGACTCGAAAAGAAATCTAGTGGTATTTTTTATAGCATATCCATTCTCAATCTTTTTGCTATCTGTACATACTTGAGTCCCTTCTTACTGAAACTCTCACCTACCTTATCTTCCTGAAATTGTTGTTTTCTTCTTTATTGTTTTTAATTATTTTATCTCTGTAACCTGTTGACTCATGGTGACCTCATGTGTTGTAAAATAGGGCTAATAATACCTAATTCCAATTGGTTATGAAGATCAATTGAGATAAAGCATGTATAATGTCCAGTAGAGTGCCTGACACATAGTTGTGTTGTTACTTGGTCCAACTCATAGCAACCCTATGTACAACAGAATGAAACGCTGCCCAGTTCTGCACCATCCTCACAATCGTTTTCATGTTTGAGTCCATTGTTGTAGCCAGTGTGTCAATCCATCTCACTGAGGGTCTGCTTCTCTTTTGCTAACCTAACCCTCTACTTTATCAAGTATGTTATTCTCCAGGGACTGTCCCTCCTGATAACATATCCAAAGTACACGTGAGGAAGTCTCACCATCCTCTCTTCTAAGGAGTATTCTGGCTGAATTTCCAAGATAGATATCTTCATTCTCCTGGAAATCCATAATACATTATTTGCCAACACCATAAAAAGCATCAATTCTGCATTAGTCTTCCTTATTCACTATCCAGCCCTTGGAAACATATGAGGAGAATGAGAATACCAAGCTTTGAAGTATAATAAGCACTCAGTAATTGCTAACTATTTGTAGTGAAAGTGGAGATGGTGGTTACATGCTGTGGAGTCAGTTCCGACTCATAGAGACCCTACACAGGGTTTTCAGGGCAGTAAATCTTTATGGTAGTAGAAAACCTCATCTTTCTCCTGCGGAATAGCTGGTAGTTTTGAACTGCTGACCTTGTGGTTAGCAGCCCGATTTGTAACCACTTAGTAAGCCCTCAATAATGGCTAACTATTGTAATAAAAATGTTTTCATCACCCCATATATATTTCCCCTTTTCCTAGCTATAAAGAATTTTTCTTTGGGACAAGCCTTCCTCATTCTTAGTCCATGTGGCTTGAGTGAAGCCAGCATAAGACCCAGACTTAAGCCAATTAGAGCATTCCATTTCCTCCACACAGTGGCTGTTTCACAGATCTCTCAGGACTTCTATTAAACTAAATGAAGAGAAGTTCTCTTTAACCCTTCATCTTTAATTTTAGAGGATTTGAGGCTCAAGTTACTGTAGCTACCTTACCACAGCAAGGGTAGAGCCTGGAGGTGCCAGAGGCCACTGCATGGAGCACGAAAAAACTGCCAAGATAGTGGAATGAAGAGTACAGCAAAGAAAATAAACCAAATCCTGGTATCTTTGTTTGAATCATAAATCCCGTTATATTTACCTGACTCTTTAGTTACGGGAGCCAATAACTTCTTTTTTTCTCAAGGCAATTTGGATTGGGTTTTCTGTCACTTGTGACTTACAGGGTTCTACCTCAAACTTTATTGTAGTGATCTGTTCTTCGTAGCTTCTAAGAATGGATACTTCCTCAATATCTCCAAGTTTGGTGCTATCTTCTTACAACCTAAAAGCCCTAATTTATTATCAGTGTTCTAATTTGTGTGGTGCTGTGGGTTAATGAGCCAAACTGTAAAGCCATTTGAACCGCAAGGTTGGCGGTTCAAACTCACCAGCCGCTCCTTGGAAACCCTATCCAGGGTCGCCATGGGTTGGAATTGACTCGATGGCACTTAACAACAACAACAATTATAACATTATCTTATTCTAGTTTCTCTCTTGAGTTATATTCTCTACTTCTGTTAATCAATGAATTTCAAAACTACTTTTCAAAAAAAAACACCGTTCCACTTCCCAGTTTCCTGTTTCTTTCTGTGATAAAATAGGTTTGAGTTTCAGTAAGATCAGTGTACTGCTGTTATTTGTGTTAAGTGCAACTGCTGGGCTTGAAATACCTTTCAGCAAGCAATCTAGTGCTTATCCTACAATACCACACCAAGACCCTGATTAATGTACGTTGTTGTTGTTGCTAAGTGCCGTTGAGTTGGTTCTGAATCATTGTGTACCTGTTAAGTCATTTCAGGAGCAGAAAGCCTCCTCTTTCTCCTGCATAGCACCAGTGAGCTCGAACTGCCAACCTTGTGGTTCTAGTGCTTATCCTATAGAGTCACTGTGCTCCCAATTCATGTACTAAGGAGCTTACATTATTAAGAGGAATATTCATTACGATCTATATTTTGCATATATTCAAATTTGTTAATATATTTAATTAATATAATGGACATATCAGAGTCCTCATGTAGCACTGGACCACAAGGTCGGTTTGATCCACAAGGTTGGTGGTTCAGACTCGCTAGCCGCTCCTTGGAAACCCTATACAAGATCGTTATGAGTCAGAACCGACTCAATGGCACTTACCAATAACAACACTGGAGATATTAATCTTAAGAAACATTCCTTAAATATTTATATATTGCTTGTCTATAAATTCATGTCTATTTATTAATTTTACTGGTTCACATAAAGTTAAATGGTTAGTTGTTGTTGTTATGTGCCGTGGAGTCGGTTACAACTCATAGCGACCCTGTACAGGGTTTCCCAGGCTTTAAATCTTTACAGGAGCAGAAAGGCTCATTTTTCTCCTGCGGAACAGCGGGTAGTTTCAAACTGCTGACCTTAAGGTTCACAGCCCAATTTGTAACTACTCCGCTACCAGAACTCCTGTCTATTTATTAATTTTATTCAAATCGCTTCATGTCTATTTATTAATTTTACTGGTTCACATAAACTTAAATGATTAGTTAGTTATTCACAAATCTAATTTCAGACTTGCTTCATCACTGTATACACTTATTTGTTGCTATTGTTAAGTGCCCTCCAGTCAGTTCACAGAGAAATAAAACATACATCATAATGATTGTAAAATGTAACAATACTTATATACACAATCCTGCAACAACAGTGTTCTACAGATAGATACATGGATAGATATACTAGCTGAACGGGCATGGAAAGGAGAATGGGTGTATACCCACAAGTACATACAGGTTTGACAGGATATTTATACATGGATATTTACATTTGCTGCAAACACATCTAATAATGTAGTGGAGCATTGTTGTTGTGTTGTTAAGTGCCATCACATTTGTTCCAACCCACAGCAATTCTGTATAGGGTGTTCAAGGAGCGGCTGGTGAGCTTCAATCATCAACTTTGAGGTTCAAACCAACCTTGCAGGCTAACGTATTAATTCGCAGAGCCACACCAGAACTCTGTGGTGGAGCACAGAGGGGTCAAAATTATAGAAACTTCTTGTTGTTGGTGTTGTTGTTAGGTGCCATCAAGTCAGTACCAATTCATAGTGACCCTATGCACAACAGAATGAAACATTGCCAGTCCTGGGCCAACCTCACAATCTTTGCTACAGCTGAGCCCATTGCTGCTGCCACTGTGCCAGTCCATCTCACTAGGAGTCTTCCTCTTTTTTCTCTGATCCTCCACTTTAACAAGTATGATGTCTTTCTCCAGGAACTGGTCCCTCCTGACAAAATCCCCGAAGTACGAGAAATGAAATCTGGCCATCATGGCTTCTAAGGAGCACCCTGGCTGTATTTCTTCCACCATTGATCTATTTGGTTTTTTGGCAGTCCATGGTACTTTCAATACACTCCTCTAACACCATAACTCAAATGCATCTATTCTTCTATTGTCTTCTTTATTCACTGTCCAACTTTTGCATGTATATGAAGTTATTAAAATTACCATGGCTTGGGTGAGGTGCACCTTAGTTCTCATACTGACATCTTTGCTCTTGAACACTTTAAAGAGGTCTTGTATAGCAGACTTGCTCAATGCAATATGTCATTTGATTTTTTAGACTGCTGCGTCCATGAGTGTCGATGGTTGACCATAGGAAAATGAAATCTGACAACTTTATTCTTTTCTCCATTTATATGGATGTTGTTTATTAGGCCAGTGGTGAGGCTTTTTGTTTTCTTTACATTGAGATGCAACCCATATCGAAAGCTGTGCTCTTTGATCTTCATAGTACGTTAAGTCCTCTCCACTTTCAGCAAACAAGGTTGTATCCTCTTGGATAGTACCAAATACCTTAAGGCAATAAGTGTGGGCTCAGGATCCTAGTCTCAGGGGATACCATGGTAAATTAGTGTAACATAGGCCCCCAAAGACAATGTTGTACATCCGATTTGGGTGAGTAGTGACTGAGATCTTATAAGCTCAGGAGCAGCCATCTAAGGTGCAACTATTGGTCTTTCCATGTGCAGAGGAAAGAAGAGTGATAGAAACTGAAGATGCTTGGAATCAATTAGGACAATGGACTAATAGAACATGTGAACATCAGTCTCCATGACCCTGAAACTAGAAGAACTAGATGGTACCTACTTACCATTACCAGCAGTTCTGAAATGCATCGCATTAAGAAGGTCCCAAAATAGAGTGGGAGAAAATGTGGAATAAAATGCAAAATTATAAAAAATTCTGGGTTTACCAATCAGAAAGAGACTGGAAGAATCCAAGATTGTTGGCCCTTGACGACTCTTCAGGTCTGGAACTGAACTCCCCCTCCTACCTCAATTTTCAGCCAAGTATATGAGAGTCCTGGTGTGGTGCTGCGGCTTAATGTGCCAGACTGCAAAGCCATTTGAACCACAAGATCAGTGGTTCAAGCTCACCAGCTGCTCCTCGGAAACCCTACACAGGGTTGCTATAGTTCAGAACTGAATCGACCGCCCTTAGCAACATAGATAAGTATATGGGAGTGGGGAGGGAGGAGGAGACAAAAGTGTTAGTAAAATATACTCACCATGGTCAACATTTCAAGAACAAAAATAAGGCATTTATCTAAGGACAAAGTTCAGAAGGGTTGGGAAGAAGGATGAAATTAAATTAAGAATCACAGGGAAGAAGTGGGATAACTGTTGTTACATACAAGGGATTGTAATCATTGAAATGAAACAAATTTGCTGAATGTAAAACTGATGGTCTGCAACATTCAATTCAAAATAAAAATTTCAAAAAAGATAAAAGCTTGAAACAGCACACTTAAAGAAATACAAATGTAGATTTTAATTCTAATTTTTCTCTTTGAACTTACCTCTTCTTGTGGGGCAAGGTTTTACTAGTCTAATGTAAAATTCTGGTAGCGTAGTGGTTACAAATCGGGCTGCGAGCCGCAAGGTCAGCAGTTCGAAACTACCAGCGGTTCCGTGGGAGAAAGATGGGGCGGTCTGCTCCCGTATTTGTAGCCTCAGAAACCCTGTGTAGGGTTGCTATGAGTCAGAACCGACTCCACGGCACATAACAACAACAACAACAACAATGTAAAACTGGAGTCCTGATGTGGCACTGTAGGTTAATGCGCTGGACTGCAAAGTCGTTTGAACCACAAGGTTGGTGGTTCAAGCTCATAAGCTGCTCCTTGGAAACCCTATACAGTGTCGCTATGGGTCAGAAATGACTTGAAAGCATTTAACAACAACAATGTAAAAACTTGGTTATTTCTCAGACTTGCTGAAACTGCAATAAGATTGTTGCTGTTGTTGGTTCCTACTTACAATGACCCTGTATAGGGTTCCTGAGGAACAGCTTGTGCATTTCAATTGCTGACCTTGTGGTTCACAGTCCAGTGCTGATCTTACACACCATAAGTAAGATTGTTGGTAGATAATTATGGACCATGATAATTGTTGTAAAGTTCCAACTCACAGCGACCCTGTATAGGGTTTCTGAGGAGCAGCTGGTGAGCTTGAACCGCTGACCTTACAGTTCAAACCATCCTTGCAGCCCACCCAGCGCACTAACCTGCAGTGCCACACCAGGACTCCTGGACCAAAAGTATTGGTAAATAATTCTGGACCAAGAAGATGAGATTTAGTTATACTTTATCGGACTGGATTCTTTTTATAATCCGATTCTGTGTTGGTGTGGCACTATAGGATAAGCACTAGACCCCAAGGTTGGTTTGAACAGCAAGGCTGGCAGTTTAAACTCACCAGCCGCTCCTTGAAAATCCTATACAGGGTAGCTATGATCATTTAACATCAAAAACAACAAAATGTCATGGAAAGTATTTAGAAAACTGGCATCTAACAACCAAGTCTTGATTTCTTGTTACTTAAATATTTTCTAAATTACTTAATCTGAGTATGCTATTTTTATAGAACTATCCAGATGCTGTGGTGCTGTGGGTTAATGCGCCAGACTGCAAAGCCATTTGAACTGCAAGGTCGGTGGTTCAAGCTCACCAGCTGCTCCTCGGAAACCCTATACAGGGTCACTTGCTATGGGTCAAAACCAACTTGACGGCACTTAACAACAACAATCCAGATGCTGACGTCAGATGAACCTTGGCTGAAAGAGAGTATCAGAAAGATGTTTACCTGTGCTTAATGGACTACTCAAAGGCTTTTGATTTTATGGATGACAAACTGTGGACAACATAGAAGAGAATGAGTGTTACAGAACACTTAATTGTGCTCATGAGGAACCTATATATAGACCAAGAGGCAGTTGTTTGAGTAGAACAAGAGAATACTGAACAGTTTAAAAATTAGGAAAGGTGTGTGACAGGGTTATGTTCCTTCACTTATTCAGTCTATATGATAAACAAATAATTTGATAAACTGGGTTCTATGAAGAAGAATGTGGCATCAGGATTGGAGGAAGACTCATAAACTACCTATGATATGTAGATGATACAGCCTTGCTTGTTGGAAGCAAAGAGGAGTTATTAAAATACTCACTGATGAAGATCAAAGACCACAGCCTTTGGTATGGTTGAATCTCAGTGTAAAGACAACAAAAATCCTCACGACTGGAACAATAAACAACATGCATATCAATGGAGAAAAGATTGAATTTTGCTCAGACTTCATTCATTTTGCTCAGATCAACCTTCAACAGTCATGAAAGCAGCAGTTAAGAAATCAAATGGCATATTGCATTAGGCAAATATGCTGCACAAGACCTATTTAAAGTGTTGAATAGTAAAGATAACAGTTTGAGGACTAAGGAGCACCTGACCCAAGTCATGGTATTTTCAATAACGTTACATGCATGTGAAAGTTGGGCAGTGAACAAAGAAGACAATAGAAGACTTGATGTATTTGAGTTATGGCATTGGAAAAGAATATTCAAAGTACCATGGACTGCCAAAAGAACAAACATGTGTTAGAAGAAGTACAGTTAGGATGTTCCTTAGAAACCAGGATGGCCAGACTTCGTCTCTCACACTTCAGACATATTGTCAGGAGGGATCAGTCCCTGGAGAATGACATCATGCTTGGTAAAGTGGTGGGTCAGAGAAAAAGAGGAAGACCCCTAGTGAGATGGACTGGCACAGTGGCAGCAGTAATGGATTCAAATGTAGCAATATCTGTGAGGTTGGTGTAGAACCAGGCAGTGTTTTGTTCTGTTGTGCATATGATCGCTATGTGTCAGTACCAACTTAAGGGCACCTAACAACATCCAGATTGAAGTCTACTCTGTAGTAGTTTATTATCATTGAATGTCTTTTCTTCATTATGTAATATGATTTAAGCCTGCTTTTAAAGTATTTGTTTTGCTTTGCTTTTGTTGTTGAGTGCCATTGAGTCAGTTCCAACCCATAGCAACCCTGTCTAGGGTTTCAGAGAAGCGCTAGTGGTCTTGAACAGCTGATCTTGCAGTTCAAACCAACTTTGCAGTCCAGTGAATTACCCACTGTGCCACTTGGGGATAGTTCAAAAGCTATAAGACCGATTATTGATTTATTGAAATTATTACTTTCTCATAAGCCATCAAGACCTACCATACTGACAGCAATTTACAACGGTACTAAAACTAGGACTGATCTTGGACTTATTTTTATCCCTACCTCGCTATTAGCAATTTAGGGATTTACATACAAAGAACAGTATTTGACTGATTTTAAGAAATTTTTACCCTTAACCTAGATGTTCTTCCCATCTTACTGTGTAGGCACTTCTCATCTCCCACATGAGGTACCAACTATACCGTAACAATCTAACTAAAATTATAACAGATTTCATCTTTTTCCCTGTTAGCATATCCACATATTACTATTAATTATTCTTCCAATTTTCAACAAGGCAATCCTAGGCTCAAAAGTTCTGTTTTCCTTCCATATCATATTAACATCCTTGGCCTGGTTTTTAAGAGCTTTCATGAGATACTCTTCCTTTAACTTGACATCCCATTAGTCATCCTTAGCACATGTTATAAACATAGCAGCATCAAACGCTTATAAGATGTGTGCTAGATATTTTCTCATAAGCTAGCCTATATACTGTTTTTATATTCTCTGAGAGATTGATAAACTAAGTAAATTGTCAAAACCTATAGATAAAAAGGTGATTAAAATTTGGGATTCTGACAGTTATATGGGCCCTGGTATGGTGCTGCAGGAGTCCCAGTGTGGCGCTATGGGCTAATGCGCTGGACTACAAGATCAGTTTGAACCACAAGGTCCGTGATTTAAGTTCACCAGCCGCTCCTTGGAGACTCTGTACAGGGTCATGAGTTGGAACCAAGTCAATGGCATTTAGCAACAAGAATGGTGCTGTAGGATAAGCAATGGACTGGTAATCACAAGGTTGACAGTTCAAACAAACCAGTCACTCTTGGAAGCCCTGACAGGGTTGCTAAGAGTGAAAACCAACTTGACAGCACACAACAACACTCATCTATATTGCATTTTTCTACTGTATTGTGTGGGCACTCATGTTATTGTTGTGAAGGGCCATCGAGTCAGTTTTGACTCAGAGTAACCCTGTATAAGGTTTCCAAGTAGTGGCTGGTGGGTTTGAACTGCAGACCTTGCAATTCAAACAGACCTTATGGTCTAGCGCATTATCCTGGAGTGCCACACCAGGCTTCTCATATACACCATTAAATTTGGTCTAGTCTTGACTCTTTTCATGGCTGATGACTCTCCAAGGCAGGTTTTTACCAATTAACCAACCAATTGCTATTAAGTTGATTCCGCATGTGTATCATAGTAAAACTGCCCCAGAGGGCTCTCAGAAGGGGAATTTTCATAAGCAGACCCCAGGCCTTTCTTCCCAGATGATCAGAAGCCAAGATCATTTACTGTGCATCAGTTTAAAAATCTTCCAAAATCCACAAGCTTCTAGAACCCTCAAAGAGAATCATTAGCTCTTTTTGGTATGTCTACCAAAATTTTTTCATTGAGCTTTACTTTCTGCAATTTGTGCTATGAAAGCATTATTTTTCAACTTTAACAATAAAGGGATAATATCAAGTTACTACTTTTTCAAACTGTATCACCTCCCAACTCAACCAAATTTTTACCCTTGAGGGGAGTGTCCTGACCACCTCTGAACCTGATTTTATGTTCCTTCAGGGCAGGAACCATTACATACTTAGAATGACCATATAAATTGAATCATGAAGTAAAGTTATTGCTTTTAATATGTCAGGTTCTAGGCTAGGCTCTATGGAGTCCTGATGTGGTGCTGCACGTTAAGCGCTGGACTGCTAACCACAAGGTAAGCAGTTCAAACCCTCTTGTCCATCCTCAGAAACCCTATACAGGGTCACTCTGACTCAGAAACAAATTGACTGTACTTGGTAGTTCAAGTTCACCAGTCACTCCTCAGAAACCCAATAGAGGGTTGCTATGGTTCAGAACCAACTCGATGGTGCTTAACAACAACAGGCTCTGAGTATGCAAAAGCCAAGAAAAAGGACTCCTAGTTCTCAATGTCAAGTATTTAAATACTTCTTGTTGTTTTTAAGTGCCATTAAGTTGGTTCTGACTCATAGTGGTGACCCAGTATAGGGTTTCCAAGGTGCAGCTGGTGAGTTTGAACCACTGACTTTGAAGTTCAACCAACCTTGAGGTCCTGTGCTTTATCACACAGCACACCAGGTGGTCAAATCAACCAGTGTTTTTGTTGTTTTTTAAAAAATATCTATTGTCAGGAACTGGGGCCACATTAAAAAATTTGTTCAAAGTGCTGGGAAAACTAACTCTTTAGAAAAATGCACAACGTACAATATTGTAGACATTTGGGGGGGGGGGGGGGGGAGACGTGTTATGAATTGTGCTGAAGCCAAATCATATATATAGACCCAGAACAAAAACCCAAAAACAAAACTTAGTTCTCTGGGGACAGGAATTATCTATCATACTTGTTTGATAATCCTGTCTTGTGCAGTGCAAATATATAAAAAAGACCCTAAGAAATGTTTGGTGATCAATAAAAATAACCGGATAGCACTAGCAAATTGTTTCCCCATTATGGCGCCCTTTCAACATATCATTTTAAATGTCTGAAACCCACTTTCACTAATACTACCAATGAGCTAACACCAATAACTGGAACGTCATTGTTTTGCAATTCACATGTGGAGTGGAAGATCATTCACTAATCTAGGTTCTCTTCTTAACCTGATCATCAAACCCTGACTCCGCCCATCAAAAATCCAAAATCCACTCCTAGTGGAGGATATTCCAATTTACAGTGACACTTCAGAAAGAGTAGAACAACCCCATAGGATTCCCAAAGCTCTTTACAGAAGCAGAGTGCTACATCTTTCTCCCGCAGAGCAGCTAGTGGGTTCAAATCACTGACCTTCCTGTTAACAGCCGGAGCGTTAACCACAGCGCAACCAGGTCTCCGTTTCCCAAACAAGGGCTCTCTCAAATCCTAAAAGATTCGTCCAAAGCCTTATGGTCTCTAGGGAAACAGAAAATGGCACATACTCCACGTCGCACACAACCTCAAAGCAGGCAAGATGGGATCAAGTGATGTCTACAATTTCCGAACTCTTTCCTCACCATCTCCAAAGGTGAAGAGATTTACCTCAAGTTCCAGGAAAGCGGTGGCGACTACCCTCACAGAGATCCGACCTGTTAACTAAACCTCCGACCTCCAATCACCATAGTGACTTCTCCTGGCAACGCTCCATCCTTCTTCCCGCGATACTTCTTTCTTTCCCCCTCCCCCTCGGCGCGTCAACCGAGCCGACCTGAGACCCCGCCCCGCCCCGAGCCCGCCCTCTCCTGATGGGGCATCATTGGGTAACTGGGTCTCGCCTTCAGCTATAGGCGGAACCCGACACTTATTTTTTTCTTTTTCGAGAAGCGCCACGTTTTTGTAAAGTTGAGTTTCTTATTTATTTCTTTTTATTTTTTTCTTATAGCTATAATAGTGCTTTTGCTGTAGGCCACAGGATAAACATTCCTCGCTCTTCCTTTTCACTTAGAAACGTCCCCTACCGCCGGAGTTCCGCCAGGAGTTCGCACTTGCGCAGGAGTGACCAGAAGATGGCGGTGATATTCACCGCACTTTTTTTCAAATTAGTCGATCCCAGAAAGCATTGCGCGCATTTGTAACGAATTTCCGTTCGAGTTTGTATTTTAGGCGCCATTTTCGAGTGAAGGACCCGGAGCTGAAACACCAGTAGGAGCTGTGGGGGGGGGAGGGGGTTACACAACCCTTTCCAACCTTGGGCTGAGTGGACTACCCCGCAGGTAAAGTACTTCTTTTCCTGGTCAGGTTGTCAAACTCTTGCTTTCTGACCCGTCCGCGGGTGCTTGGAAAGTACAGGCCTTGAGCTGGAGCAGCCGAAGTCTGTACTGAAGCTGCCTCCGAGAGATTTCTCTGGCTGTCACCCCTCCCCCCCTCGGCCGCTCCCGGCGGGCCGAACTCCCGCGCGCCTTCCGAGCGCCACTTCTCTAAGCTTCAGTGTAGCCTTCGGGAGGCTGTGAGCCTCGCAGATCTCTTCTCAAATAATCCTTGTCTCTGTCCCGAAAAGGGCGTCTCTCATAGCCCCATACCCCGACCCTTTTCCTGTCTCCCAAGGGACTAATTAGCGGGTCTGAGCCTTCATTGGTGACCCTTCATGGTTCACTTTAGTCTAACGGGACTCCGCCACGGGCCCGGGAGGGACGAACCCGCTATCCCTAAAATGAACCGAAACAGGCGCTGCTGGCGTCCGATTTGGAAGTCGCTGCTACAGGTCGACCCCAGCCTTTGGCCGCCCTTCCGGGTCGGACTGTGGAAGGAGATCTCGAAAGCTCCGGAGCCGTCAACGGTTCTAAGAGCTAAATGGCGGGGAGAGGAAAGTGGGCGGCGAGTCGCCGCTTAGTCTCTGGAAAGAGTTGATAGTCGGTCCAGATCGGGGCAACGCTAACTCGAAAAATCATGCTCTGGCATCCCTAATCCAGAGAGCGTGTAAATGTCGGCTTATGGGGTGACTTCATTTGGAAATTACATTATAGGGAATATTCTTAAGCGTTTGTACTGGGTGGGGGCGCCGAGGGTCTTAGTGTAAAAACTTAGGCAGTTGATTCCCAGACACGTCTAAGTAAGTTTCCCACCTGCGTAGGTCTCCAACCTCGCCTACTTGCCATTTGAGTTTGTTGTAGCTGCTCCCCCGCGGATCCGCTACCACGGAACGGGGTTTCCGCGGGGCGATCGGCAAAGACTGGACGGTAGAGGGGTGGGGACCCCGCTGGCCGACTGATTTGCTCCGGGCTCTCCCCTACCCAGTGACCATGCCCCGCAAAGGCCCCCAGCCCTCCACGGCCCGGCGCCGAGAAGAGGAGCCGCCGCCGTCTCCCGACACCGCTAGCCCCGACGCCGAGTTGGAGCTGCAGCCGCCTGGCAACGCTCAGAGCCCCGACGCCGACGCCGCCGCAGGTGAGCGCCGGCCCCACTGCAAAGCCGGCAAGCCGCTGGCCGATTTTGGCAGATAGGCTGCCCTTGTGTTTTTCGTGTGATCGTATTGAGGGGAAGGGGGTGAGTTAAACAACTTCAGTTGTGAATTTCTGTTGGTGGTTTTGTAGTGAGGCTGACATCTTTGTATCTGCGGAAATCGGCACCGTTAGCCAAGAGCTTTAATCATTATCAAGGAGCATGGTGAAATGTTGCTTGGTAATTCACTTCACCAACTACGTGCAGTCTTCGTAACACCAGGAATTGTATTACAATATGAAACCTGTGTCAGTGTCGCTCAAGGTCTTGGTTCCAAAGTGACAATTCCAAATGTTGAAAGAGATGGAGCAAGTTATCCCGTGCCCAGAGAAAGCCTTAGGATCTCAACTCCGTGTTTGTAGTGAAAGGGAGTCCTGGTGTGGCGGTTAAATAGTTTGGTTGTCTGCCGAAATATCGGTGGTTCGAACCCACCAGTCACTCTGCACAGAAAAAAGACATGTCCGTTTCCGTCCAGATTACAGCCTGGGAAACCCTTTGGGGCAGTTTTCATGCTATCCTACAGGGTCATTATGAGTCAGACGCTACCGCAATGGATTTGGATTCGAATGATGTATGGGGAGGAGAGAATCGATTCATTGTGGTTTTCCCAGATTTGTCATTTAGTGTTTTCAGTCATAAGAGGATATATAGTTATATAGAATTTCGTGATCGGTGACATTTCTTTCCAGATTTTCTTTAAAACAAGTGGAAGAATCGATTCTTGTTGTCTCAGAGTTTAGGTGTCTACTGTTTTAAGTGTAAAATATTCCTAGGTTTCATAAGTAAAATCCCTCCCAAAATCAGCAGGCAATCATCCTCCAACTTAAAATTTGGAGCCATCCTCCAAACTAATTTAGACTATTTTCCACCTTACCTTTGAACGACTTAGATACGCCAAATGAGGAATTTGATAACAGAAGTTTAGAAGACATTTTGAATAGCATCCCTCCTCCACCGCCTCCAGCAATGACCAATGAAGCTGGAGCTCCTCGGCTTATGATAACGCATATTGTAAACCAGAACTTCAAGTCATATGCAGGGGAAAAAATTCTGGGACCTTTTCATAAGGTATTTGCCCACTGTATATAACTATTGTTAAGGAATATATCTTTTTTCAACTTTACAACTATTGTATTTATCCCAGGTCATGTTGATTTTTATTGCTAATACGTATTATACATATAGTATATTACTTATACTTTAGCAACTGAAGTTCGCTTTCGTTTATCTGGTTATCTGTGATATGTCTTTCACTATAAATTTTTCTTTACGAGAGTTGGTCAGTTTTTTGCTTGAAAGAAAGCATTTTCCATTTAGCTATAAAAATTAATTTTGAAAAAAGTGACAAAATGGGTTTTAGGTGTTAAGCCTTGTGAGACAGGAAAACGTGTTTTTGTGTTTTTAAATAAACACCAAGAATTGTTGTTGAATATCTTTAGCAATGGAAATTTAAATAACTTGTAGTACTACAAGTTAAAAAAATATATAAGCTTAAACTAAAATCAGTAATACTCCTGTGGCTTCTTTAACTTTAACTTTTTTCTGTTTTTATACAGCGCTTTTCATGTATTATTGGGCCAAATGGCAGTGGTAAATCCAATGTTATTGATTCTATGCTGTTTGTATTTGGCTATCGAGCACAAAAAATAAGGTCTAAAAAACTCTCCGTTCTAATACATAATTCTGATGAACACAAGGATATTCAGAGTTGTACTGTAGAAGTTCACTTTCAAAAGATAATTGATAAGGTAAGGGATTTTCGCTGTTTATTTGAAGCTTAATGTAAGGATACAAAAGGGCTTAATATATTGTACATTTTATTCTTTTTCTTTAAATAGGCTTTTTTAAAATTAGGATTTAGTGAAAGCAGAACAGTTATTGATTCCATTATCTTGTAACCATATTTGCTTTTTTAGAGGGTGGTGGTGACAAACTTAAAGTATTGAAATTCTTAGAGAAATGATTTATAAATAATTTGTAGTAGTCTTACCTTTTTGTAATAAAATATTGAGCAGTTTTAGTTTCCTGATTGCTGCTTAGGCATTCTTTAACTATAAATTTGGGGATCGTATTAAAAGTTATATTTTTATTGCTTTAGAATTGCATATGGTTGAAAAGGTAACCATTGACTTATCCTATCTCCAATATTTTAATTCACTTGAAATTTAATTTTACTGACCTACATAGCTATGATATGAGAGGGCTTTACTTAAATTTGAATTGTAATTAGCCCTTTTTAACATAAAAGGTCACACCACAGTATTGTTTAGAAATAGAAATAATTATAAATAAAATATTTTTTTAGACATTATTTGCTTTTTTCTGTTGGTGTTTTTTGTTGTTTTCCTAACATTTAATAGTTTGGGAATTTATGGTTTTAAAATGTCTGAATGGGACCTAAAAATGTAGGAAGTTTAATTACATAATGAAATAGAAGATTTCTCTTGTTTTTAAAAAAAATTTTTAAATATGTATAACAGGCTTTAAATCTCCTTGGAAGTATCTAGTTTAATGCTTTCTACTGTACAGTTTGAGTTGGGTAATAATATGGCCAGTTAATGATATTTGATTTCCCTATTATATTTGCTTTTTCTACATCTTAAAATTCATGATTTACTATAACAGCACTTTTTAAGGCCTAGGGTAAGAAAAAATTAACATTAAAGTTGATTTGCACTTGGTTTTTGAAAATCTGTTTTTTAAAAATCGGGTCATGTAGTCATTTGACACTTTCTTTTTGCTTTTAGTTAATGTTAACTAAAAAATAACTTAGTCGTATCAGTCTTATTACCTACCTTCCTTTGTTCTTGAATAGTGTATTGCTACAGCTTTTTTATAATTGAACTAGTAATTTATATGTATGATTTAATTATTGGAGTGGGTTTATTTTAATTATGGTATAATCTTTGTCTCCCTTCAACTGTTTTCTCAGTCACTGTTTTTAGATTTGTTTGGAGGTTGGTTAATTTTTGTTGTTTGGTATTTTCGTTTTTGTGATTCAGAAACCAAACAACTTGGGAAAGTATGTGTTCTTTGCTAAGCAAGATTATTTCTGAGAATTAGTGCCAGCTTGTTGTGTGCATATGTCCAATTGGAGTGTTCAATCAATAGAATTAGCTCCAACATGAAATGAGTAAAAGTAGATCTATGACTATTTAATGCCAGCAATTATTTTCTGGTTTTGTTTTTCCTCCAAACAGGAAGGAGATGATTATGAAGTCATTCCTAACAGTAACTTCTATGTATCCAGAACAGCCTACAGAGATAATACTTCTGTCTACCACATAAGTGGGAAAAAAAAGACATTTAAAGATGTTGGAAATCTTCTTCGAAGCCATGGAATTGACTTGGACCATAATAGATTTTTAATTTTACAAGTAAGTGTATTAAAGATTTCAAAGGTTCTCTTAATCTTAAGGGGTTTTGTTTTGTTTTCAATAAACAGAGAGTAACCACTGTTGAATGAATCCTGTCTTTTTGAGGCCTTAAAGTACTGTAGCAGCACATCATGGTTTACATACTAAAATCAAGATGCGAATCATTATTTGCTGCTCTAGAAATTTAAGGAAATTCATTCAAAACATTTCATCAGATACTCAATATTATGTTTGAATGGACTGACATACTTGTTCCGCTCTAGCAGCACGTAAATATTGGCGTAGTGAAATAAATATGAAACACCAATATTATTGTGCTGCTTTAGTGTGACAGGGATATAGCAACTGTTTTATCATTTCTATTTGTATTTTCCTTGAAGATATAATTTTTACAAGCAATATTTTATTGTGTTTTTGGTGAAAGTGTACATAGCAACTGTCTGCTTTGACAATTTCTGCAAAAAATAATCAATGGCAGTTACATTTTACACATTGTGTCAATAAATTATGTTCTAGTTATTCCACTTTTAGTACTCTTATTTTCCCTGCTCCCTTATTTCCTTGAGGATAACATTTTAAATGGAACTTACTATCTTTTAATGGTATAACATTTTCCTTTGTTTTTGTAATTATCTTACTAATAATTGTGAAGCAAAAAAAAAAACAAAATTGAACTTACTGCTCAATAAGTAGTGCTGAGCACCTATTTTAATCTTTTCAATACTTTGTTGATGTGTGCCTCAAAATGGTTGTGACTCTGTGATAGGTTTTAGAGTAGTGTAAAAATTCCGTACTCGATATTAAATTGATTTTTATTACTAGAAATTCTGTGTTTTATTTGTATCAGCATTGCTTGTTAAGAAAATCTGTTTACTTTTTTACTTGAGGCTGTCATTTTTTCCTGGGTCCTTTGTAAAGTTTCCCAAGAATATAAAAGCAAGGTTAGTTTGTGATGCAGAAATTACTGTTAATATTTTTGTCTTTAAAATAAGTTGGGAATTTTGATTTGACTTTTAAAACTTTGTTAGGACAACTGAGTATTCCCAGTAGCAAATTTATAAAATGTTAGTCCCTAGTTTCATTTTCTTTTTCCATTATTTAAACAAAGAAAATAGTATACATGTTTAAATCATTATCATTCTGGAATAACCTGTATAAATATCTTCTTACCAGACACAGTCCATTAGTGGTACTTCTTATGACCTAGACTTATTTTTAAGTGAATGTTGAGAAGTGGGCTGAACTTTTCTGTTCTGGAACTTAACTTGGTTAATTATACTTTGGTAGATAAAAACGTTAATGTGCTTTGATAATACTAAATTTGAAGGTAGAATTTATCTTTAGCAGAAAACTATAATTAGATGCAATTTCCAAAAAAAATAAATAGAAAAGCTTACAAATTGTCGCCTTTATTTTAAATATGGGGTGCTTAAACTATCTGTCTTCATAATAATGTGAACCTTTTTTAAAATGATCTTAGCAATTGTACTATACATCACTTCACAAATAATATCAGTGTAAACATTTCAAGTTAATAGATTGGTCTCAATTTTGTTCAGTTCTCTTAATTTATAAGAATACTAGGAATTCACCTGTTAGGGAAAAGAAATCCTAAGGGATTCAGCTAGAAAGAACTAATCAGTGCCCTATGAAAAGTTTGAGATAAAGTGGTAATAGTGTCTTCAGGTGTATACTTAATTTTTTATCATAGCCCTAGATTTCTGCATTAGAGATTTAAAACACTTGAAGGTAAGTGTGTGGGTTCTACTGCCTTTTCTCATGCTGAATTAAGTTTCTTTAAAAATTAGCCTTGGTTTGAGAGGCTGGAGGTAGCATCCTAAATCCCCATTTAAGAGATGTTGATTAAAATATACAAGTATAAACTTATCCCATTGTAGTGATTAGTGGCCTAAGTAATTTATATTTAGTAAAAGTGAAATTTTATTTTCATGTTGACAGGCACTAAATTTTAGATATTCATAAGGGTAATTTAGAAGAAAAAAAGGTAGTTTCTATGTATTTGTTTAGTAAGTTCTATGTATAAGTTTAGTATGTTCATTTGACCTTTCAAATTAGTACTTAGTGAGATAATATGCTAAGATGCTATCAGTGACATAAAGATTGGTTGCTGTTGCTATGTGCCATCTAATCACTTCTGACTCATAGCAATTCTATATAGGGATTCCAAGGAGCAGTTGGTAGGTATGAACCACCAACCTTGTAGTTAGCAGTCCAGTGCTTATCTTATAGCACCAAATCCCAGGACTCCCAACACCCAGATTATTGACCTTAACATTTTGTTATTAGGGCTACTGAGTCATATTCAATTTACAGCAGCCCTGTATAGGGTTTCCGAGTAGAGGCTGGTAGGTTTGAACCTTGTGATCCACTGTATTATCCTGCAAAACCACACCAGGACTCTGTAAACTTAAATATGTCCTCAAAAATGTCAGATTATAATTGACCATTGTATATTCTATAATTGTGTGTTTTCACATTTTTATGTGCATGGCACTATAGGATAAGCAGTGGACTGCTTGCTAACCACTGAGGTCATCGATTGAAACCCACCAGGTGCTCTTTGGAAACCCTATCTATACAGGGTTGCTGTGAGTAAGAACTGATTCCATGGCACTTAACACCACCACCTTACTTGCTTTTGTGTCCTTATAATAAACAACTATTGGCCCAAATAGATAGGATTACCTTTTAGAGCATTTCATGAGTAACTAAAAAACTGCTTCTGAGTCAATTATGGTTTATAACAGCTCTGTTTAGATATTCTGAGATTGTAAGTCTTTCTGGGAGCAGATAGCCTCAGCTTTCTCTCGCGGAGCAGCTGGTGGTCTTCTGGACCACCAACCTCATGGGTAGCAGCCCTAACTGGTTTGGTGCATTTACTCCATTCAAGATTAAGAGGATGACAGCCATGATGTTTTTGTTGCAGTTCAGAGTTAATAAATTTATGACTGCCATTTTAGGAATTTTATAAATTCCTTTAAAGGCACTATGTAAGATCAACATTGTACTGAGAACCGTAAGGTCGGCAGTTCAAACCCATCATCTGCTCCTTGAAAACACTATACAGGGTCACTATGACTCAGAGTTGACTCAACAGCACTTAACAACAAAAAAGGCACAACATTAGTTTTATACAAATTTCCAACTTAAGTACATTTAAAGTCATAAAATTTGAGTTAAAAATTAAATACAAGAACCAAGATTATTTTTATTGTTTAGTAATTTTAGAGATCAAATTAGCCTACATTTGAGTTGTTACCTAACCTCAACTCTGTTTCCTTTTTTATTGCAATAAACATTTCCCCACATGCAAACTTGGCTTAATATATGAACTGATTAGGTTTTGATCATTTGGTCTAGAAATCTATGGTGTGGTGCTATAGGATAAAGATCTGTTTGAATCACAAGGGTGATGGTTCAAACTCACCACTTCTCAGAAACCCCTGTAAACCAACTGAGTGGCACTTAACAACAGTGTAATATCAAAGAAATGTTTAGTATTATCACTAATATCTCATTTATGCAATGGTGTATAATTCATCAGCCTCAACTATAAAAGAAAATAGAAGCTACCTCTTGGCAACCAAAGTGGTGGTGGTGGTGTGCCATGGAGTTGGTTCCAACTCATAGTAACCCTGCTTAGGGTTTCTGAGGCTGTATATCTTTAAGGGAACAGAAAGCCTCATTTTACTCCCGCGGAACCACTAGATGTTTCGAACTACTTACCTTGAGGTTAGCAGCCCGACTCGGAACCATTACGCTACCAGAGTTCTTGAGCCACCAAAGCAGATATGAAGAATTCTCTAATTTTGGTGATGATTACATGACATCATAAATATAGTAAACATAACTAAATCGCACATATGAAGAATATTGGGATGGCAAATATTTTGTTTCAAACATTTACCACAATTTAAGGGAAAACTCTACCCTCTAAAGTATTACACTTTCTTTTCACTTATTTTAGACAGGTATTAACCATGGTGGTTTGGTTTTAGTCTCTGGTAACTCACAACCAGCAAGTGAAAGTAAAATTTGTTCAGGGAAAATACAGTGGTGATGGCAAGAAAAAATAACAGCTCACTGAGAAATGAAGGATACAAAAATGTTATCAAGACAAAATAAAGGTTCTCTTCAAGAAATGATTAGTTCAGTGTGTGATATGTTCAGAAATATTTTGATACAGACACCCTATGTTTATCGTAAGAATTGTGTTAGTTTTAGTAGGAAAACTTATATTATGGGCATATATTGTTAGAGGTCAGAAATCCTGGTAGCTCAGTGGGTTATAAATCAGGCTGCTAACCACAAGGTCAGCAGTTGGAATATGCCAGCCGCTCCTTGAGAGATAGATGAGGATTTTGCTCCTGTAAAGATTTACAACCTCGGAAACCCAAAAAAGGTTGAATTGAAAACACACAACCAACATACACTTTATTGTCTTCAACCTAGATCTTTTAGAAACCAGCACATGCTCTAGTTGTGACTACCAGAAAATGCCTCCAATGCAAAGGGACAAAATTGTCCCTCATTGAGAACCATGGATCTATATTTAAATATGAATAAAGGACAGCTTACCTATTCATTTCTACTGGAATTTTAAACTGCACTGTAAATAAGACTATTAAAAAATCATATAGATCCCAGTACCCTGGTTTTTCATCCAAGAAAGCCGTCAGTAAGTTTAAATTTAAGCCAATGGAACATGGTTATTTTGTGTTACTTGTAAAACCACAAAGTTGATGTTTTCCATAGTTGCTGAATGTTCCTGATTTTTGTGAAGATAACTTAAAACATAGGGTGTCTATAGAAAATAGCAATAAAAAAGTCCTCAAAATCTTGATGAGTATGCATTAAGCTATAGAAAATAGAATAACAGTGCTAGCATTTTAGAAACTTGAACCATTTTTTTGTGTGTTATGCTGCTTGTGAGAGTTCTGATAGGGAAAGATAACTTTAAATTTACATTGTTGCTTTTACAGTTTCTGAAATGTGTTGAATTTCTTATTGTCCTAAATTGAAACTATCTTTTATAATTTCACATGCGACAAAGATTTCTGAAAAATAGGCTAAACCCACAGATAAAATGTGAGAAGGCACAAAATAGAAAAGAACAAAAGCAAATGGCTTCTGAAATGGATGATAGCCAGCAGTCAGGCAAGCAAAGAACTTTGAGCAACAGTCACTGAGAGTATCAAAGGACAAGTAAAGACTTGAACATTCTGATAAATAGCCTATTAATTCTGATACTGCTAATCTGATAATACAGTAACTGGTAAATAAATGAATGCCATATAACATAGTGGCCCGTGTAGTAGAGCCATCTATAGAGTAAATAGTCTAAAAGTCTTGTATTGAAAAGTTATCGAAGATATGTCAATGTTGGGCTATATCTGAAACCAATTGGTTTATGGGACATGAATGAAACTGGACTCGCTTTTTAGAATGAGAACACAAGCATAGCTGTATATCTTTCATTTTAACCAGGGTAGGAGGAACCAATAACCAAAAATAAGCAGCCAAGTTTTCCCCAAAGCTAGGTAGACTCCTAAAACCTAACTGTATTTCATCTCTTCAAGAAATACTTTCAGAAATATTTTTTACCATTATAAACTCTTAGACTGAGATCCAAATTTTCATTATCTGAAAAACGTATGCTTAGGGCCATTTGGCTCATGGTGTATGTTCTCAGTATAATTTTTTATTAATGTTAATTCACATTGAATTAGTATATTAGAACATCAGGTATCACTTGTACTTTTAGATTATAAATACTAATGCAAAAGATAGAAACTTCAACCTCTGGATCAGTAGTTCTCAACAGGGGCAGTTTTGCTGCTTTCTCTTTCCATATTCCCTGGGCATATGTTGTTAAATCCCATCAAGTCAGTTCCGACTGATAGCAACCTTGTATAGGGTTTCCAAGGAGTGGCTGGTGAGTTTAAACTGGCGACCTCTAACAATCCAGTGTTTATCTTAGACCACCACAAAATGTTTGTGGAACAATTCCATTATCTAGTTTAAAGCCCCTTCAGAATCTATGGACATCTGGATAGATGCGCTAAAGATGTTGTAAAACATCCTACGAAACCGAGTGCGGCTCCTCAAAATAATCTCTAGCCTCAAATGTCAGTAGTGCCATTGTTAATAAATTCTACTCTAGATTAAAACATGAAATGAAAGAGTTTTGGCTTCTTCACTGACTAGAATTTGTCCTGTTGTGATACAAAGCCTTGGACAGTCTTCCAAAAGGAGCTGATAATTGGGGGAGAAAATGATTTCCATACTTTTTTTGATCCTTGTATCATATGCTGAAGGTTATGAAGAAACCCTTTCAAAAAACAGGCTTTTTAAAAACATGATTTTTCTTTATTTTGATAATCATGTGCTGATGGTGATAAAGTATAAAAAAGTAATAAAATATTTTAATTATGCCTTGAACATATAAAAAATTTTTTAAGTATTTTATCTTTTTTAAGGTGGTGCTACACTGTACTGCTAACTGCAAAGTCAGCAGTTCAAGCCAAACCCACCAGCCACTTTGTGGAATGTTTTGTCTTACCCCCTGCCCCACCCATGACACTATTATTTTGGCCTTCCCATTCATCCAGGATAGTATAAATGTTACACGTTTTAGAATTATATGGAGCCTTGAAAAAAATGCTTTGTCTTTAGAAACTTTTTAGGATTCAGTTTTTTATAGCAAGGAAATGGAAAGGACTAAAATACAAAATGTTTAAATTCAAAGCACTGTGCATTGTAAGGAGTCCTAGTGTGGTGCTGGACCGCAAGGTCAGGATTCAGATTCAACGGCCACTCCTTGGAAACCCTGTACAGGTTCGCTATGAGTCAAAACTGACTGGACAGCACTTAACTACATGCTTTATTTTGGTTTTGCTTATCTTTGCTAGTTTGCTGAAAATACAGAGTGTATGTTTTCCTACTTTTGCTTATCTTCTATAGTAACGATGAGAGCATGCATGCTACTTAACGTGATGTTCAGTGGTTGCTATTGCTGCCTGAGCATGTTCAGATAATTTCTTTCTACCATCAAATTTAATGTATGCCTGGCAGTTCATTGGGTTACTGATTGTGATTAAAATTTTTTCCCTCTCTTTTTTTCATTATCTGTGTGAACTATTAAATTGCATGTAGAAAAATATTTAAAGTAAATTTAAGAATTTAATTGTAGTTCAAAGTTGCTATATTAATTGCAAGCAAAAATATTTCAATGTCACCTATCCAGCACTTTACATTTTCTCTAGTCAAAGCTGTCAGTTTGATTTTCTCTGTTATTACTGTGAGAAATAGATAATTCCTTTTCCATTGATGCTCTTGTATTTAGAGATTTAGGACATTAAACTCAGCTTCTTGAAGGACTTAAAATGACCTAAGCTTTGGGGAAAACTTGGTTGCTTGTTTTTGGTTACTTGTTCTCCCATCCCAGTTAAAACAAGTTTATACAGAACACAGAGGAGTGAAGAAGGTAAATACTAACCAATCAACTAACTTGGGATAGGACTCCTAAAGTTTAATTATGAAAGATCTTTTTGAAAATTCTCTTAGAACAGGACAAATTGTATTAAATAGTAGTTGACTGTGTTGGAACAATAATTACAGATTATGTGAATACCTCACTGAATTTTGCTTAATAACAAAGTGTTTATAATCAAATAGAGCTCTGGATGGTGAATTTTCCTTTGGCATTGTGTATCTGTGGTTTAATAATTTTAAGGGAGTGGAAATACACATTTGTTAACTCCATAAGCCCTAGTGCCACAGTGAGTAAGTCCACAGGTGCTAAGAGAAAGGTCAGTGGTTCAAACCCACTTGCAGTTTCATTGAAGAAAGGTGTAACAATCTACTTTTGTAACGATTTACAGCCTTGGGAAGCCTCATAAGGTAGATCTCTGTACTACTGGGTGGTCATTATAAGGACATCTAGTAGCTTAGTGGATTACGAGCTGGGTTGCAAGGTCAGTAGTTGAAATCTACAAGTTGCTACTTTGGAGAAAGATGAGGCTTCCTGCTCTTCAGAAAAGAGTCACTATAACAGGGTTGCCATGAGTAAGAATTGACTCTTTGGCACATAACCACCACCATCTCTATGAGTTAGAAACTACTGTTCATCCACTGGGTTTTGTTTGTTTATATAAAACTAGAATTCATTGAGAAAAGGGTATCGATGGAGAGAATATTTTAGTTGGTATACTATTAAGTCTCAAACTACTCAATTTGCATCATTTCACTCATTGTTTGCATATCTCACAAGTTTGATTTAGCTGAACACATACAGTGAATATATGAAATTCAACTTGTTTTTTTTTTTCAAAGGGTGAAGTTGAGCAAATTGCTATGATGAAACCAAAAGGCCAAACTGAACATGATGAGGGTATGCTTGAATATTTAGAAGATATCATTGGTTGTGGGCGACTCAATGAACCTATTAAAGTTCTTTGTCGGAGAGTTGAAATATTAAATGAGCACAGAGGAGAGAAGGTGAATCTTTATAAAGATTTTGGTTAAAAATTTAAATGTCACATTTATGACTAAAATATTTCCATGAGTTTTTTCAAGTTATAAGTCATTAGAATTAATAGGCAGTCCTTCCTTGGGTTACAAACATCCCACTTATGGACTACTTGGACTTGCCCTTTAATGTTAATGTAAATTTGCCCTCACTTTGAAACAATCAAACCAGCACCTGCTAAAAACAAATTCATCACCTTCATATGTATATTTTAAATCATGCAAAAACTCTTTCAGCTTATATGTACTCTAAATCCAGGCAAAAGAAGCATCATATGGATGTGTTCTAACTCATCTACTTAACCTATTTAAAGACGTCTTAGGAATGGATCTCATTTGTTAACCAATAACTGCATAAACTGAAGAAATACATACTTCACTAGATTGAATTTTAGTTTTGGTTGATGGTTGTTGCTATTAGGTGTCATCGAGTCAGTGCCGACTTACGCACAGCAGAGCGAAACACTGCCCGTTCCTGGGCCACCCTCACCATTATTGCCATACTTCAGCCCATTGATGCTGCCACTTGGCCAATCCATCTCACTGGGGGTCTTCTTTTTCTCTGACCCTCCACCTTACCAAACATGATATGCTTCTCCAGTGACTGGTCCCTCCTGACAATATGTCCATAGTATGAGAGACGAAGTTTGGCCATCTTGGCCTGCAAGGAGCGCTCTGGCTGCACTTTTTCCAACCACAGATCTTTTGGTTTTATGGGCAGCCCGTGGCACTTTCAATATTCTCCTCCAACACCATAACTCAAAAGTGTCAATTCTACGATCTCCCTTACTTACTGTCCAACTTTCATATGCATATGAGGTTATTGAAATACCATGGCTTGATTCAGGCACGCCTTAGTCCTCAAGCTGATATCTTTGCTCTTCAACACTTTAAAAAAGTCTTGTGAAACAACTTTGCCTAATGCAATACATCATTTGATTTCTTGACTGATGCTTCCATGACTGTTGATAGTTGATCCAAGAAGAATGAAGGCCTTGACAACCTCAGTCTTTTCTCCGTTGATAAGAATGTTGTTTATTGGTCCAGTGGTGAGGTAGTGTCATTAAAATTGACCATTCTCCTTGTAATAGAGTTTATATGTTTCTACTAAATGTTGGGAAACTTCAAATTCAGAGTATACATTTAAATTCACATAAAATATGCATAGTCAATTTTTTATTTTTATTTTTTTTAGTTAAACAGAGTTAAGATGGTAGAAAAAGAAAAAGATGCCTTAGAAGGAGAGAAAAATATAGCTATTGAATTTCTTACTTTGGAAAATGAAATATTTAGGAAAAAGAATCACATTTGTCAGTATTACATGTAAGTACTTTTATCCAATTAAAATTATCATTTTTCTATATTAGAAAAATATGGTTGAGGGAATATTGTATATAGTTTTTATGTGGTTAATTCACTGAATTAGTGTTGTTTCCCCCAGCATTGAAGTTGTCTCTTTATTATTCTACTTTAAGTTGGAAGGGTAGTACACAAGTATTTTAGTATACTTAATGCTTTACATGTACTTTAAAGAAAACATTCCTATAATAAGCAGGTCTGATTTGTTTGTTTGTTTGTTTACATTGAACCTGTTCTATTCCAGATTCCTAGCCTTCTATCTGGTAATTAACCTGTAATTAATTACTGTAATTATTAAATGTATTAAGAATACTTTAGAAACAGCTAGGTTTTTTTAAAATAAATAATTAGAAATTTTAAAAATGGAATTTTTGGGCCTCCAATTTTTTTCCCCGTCTTCTAGTTACGATCTGCAGAAAAGAATTGCTGAAATGGAAACTCAAAAGGAGAAAATTCATGAAGACACCAAAGCAATTAATGAGAAAAGCAATACATTATCAAATGAAATGAAAGCTAAAAATAAAGCTGTCAAAGATGTAGAGAAGTAACTTTTTTTTTTACTTAATACTCCCATAGTATTTAGATTAATTAATTTTATTAATGTGTGTCTGTATATGAGAGAACCTGAAAAAAGTTTGGGAAAGAAATTTCCATTCGGTTTTCCAATTTATGACAAGCTTTTTGAAGCCCCCTCACATAAACTGATTACCTTATTGTTATGCATATAATTCATATAAAATGATCTCCTTTTGCCATACACCCACCAAAATCCAATAAAATTTAAATTGCCCTGCATCCATTCATCATTATTACAGATTGAATGTCAAACTTTGAAGTCACAAAATAATGGAGGATGCTACCCCCTAGTGACAGAACACAATAACACAAAACATTACAGCAAAAATAAGCGTTTGACTTGATGGGTTAGTCTGAAGAATGAACAGTCCACAAATCTGATTCAGAGGTAGAATTTTAATTTTATTGTGTTCGTACTCAACCAGTATCTCTTGGTATGATTTTTGTTTTATTATTATTTTTTTAAATATTTTCATGTCCTTTTATGGTAATGTTTTTAGGAAACCACATATTACAGTCTCTAGAAAATGTATTTCCTATCCACCAAGGAAGGGTGAAATAATATACAAATTTTATCGTCTTTCTCAAATACCAGGGCAGGGTTGGAGGGATCAGCTTAGAATAGGCAGAATTTTAAGGTCCTTCGTTGGAAACATTTATAAAATAAGTGCCCCAGGCCTAGTTTGTAACATAGCTTTAAAACATCTGATTATCCAAAATAGTGACATGATTTTCTTGGCTTTATTAGGAAACTGAACAAAATTACAAAATTTATTGAGGAGAACAAAGAAAAATTTACCCAGCTAGATTTGGAAGATGTTCAAGTTCGGGAAAAGTTAAAACATGCTACAAGTAAGGTCAAAAAATTGGAGAAACAACTTCAAAAAGATAAAGAAAAGGTAGGTGTTGGGGAGAAGAAATGAAATTTTATGTCTAAAAACCAGATGTACTTTTCATTATTCTCTATAGATAGCTTTGTTGTTGTTAAAGTGCTATTGAGCTGATTCTGACCCATAGCAACCCGGTATGGAGTTTCCAAGGAGCACGTAGTGAGCTTGAACTGCTGCCTTGCAGTTTAGACGGCTTTGCATTCTGGCGCTTTAACCCACAGTGCCACACCAGGACTCCATAGATTTGCTTGCTTCTTATTAATTGAGAGAATGAGTTTAGCTCTGAATGTTGTAAGATTTATCTCTGACCCTGGCTTTTCTCCACAAGGGATAACTTTATTATGCAATGCATTTAGAACTTACAATATGCATTGCAGGGAAATCATCATATTAGTGGTTAAGGAAATTTTTTCTTGAGTATCATAGGTTTTGTTGGGATTTTTATTTTTATGTTATCTGTCTTCTAAGAGGATCAAAGCAGAAGTTCCCTCTTCAAAGGGGGAATATCATAATTTAAAAGGGTTAATGTTATTGGTTGCTAATTAAAAAGTTAGAAGTCTAAGTGTACCCAGAGACATCTCAGAAGGAAGACATGATAATTTACTTCAGAAAAAAAAATAGAAACTTTCTACTGAAAATCCTATGAAGCACATATTCTACTGATATACATAAGATTACAATGATTAATGACAACTATTTTTATAGCCAAATCAGTGAGAAAACTTTGTACCATATAATCATATGGTGATTACTTTTTTTTTTTTTTTTTTTACAATCTCACAATTTTCCAAATATATATGTTTACAGACAGTTTTACTTGGTAACATCTAACAAATCTTATGTGAATCAGTATTTGAAGAGTACCATTTTAGGATCTGTAACTCCTGTGCTATATACTCAGAATACAGAAAGTAACAATTTGGGAATAATCTCGAACTGATTACATCAAGCTTGACTGTTGTAAGAATATAAATCGATAGTTACAAAAGTAGGTTGTTAAGTGCCAATTAGTCAATTCTGACTCATAGCAACTCTCTATAGGGTTTCTGTGGAGCAAAACCGCTGATCTTGTGGTTTGCAGACCATTGCTTATTCTACAGCGCCACGCCAGAAGTTGTTATGTGTCGTGAAGTCGATTCCAATTTATAGCGACCCTGTACAGGGTTTCTGAGTCCGTAAGTGTTTACGCGAGCAGAAAACCTCATATTTCTCCCACGGAACAGCTGGTAGTTTCAAACAGCTGACCTTAGGTTTGCTGCCTGATTCGTAACCACTACCAGAGCTCCTTACACCAGAAGTAGGTAGGTGGTAAATCACTATTACTTAAAAAGTTGTAGATGGTGCTGTGGTCTAATGCATCAGATTGCAAAGTCGTTTTGAACTGCAAGGTGTGCGGTTTAAGCTCACCAGTTACTCCTTGGAAACCCTATACCAGGTCTCTAGGGGTCGGAATCAATTCGACAGCACTTATAACAACAGCAACTCTTCTATCCTTTGATTTTGCTCTAAGTCATCAGTGGATTTAGTTTTAGTTATTAATGGAATAAAATACTGGTCCTCCAGTGACTTAGTTAAAACCGTAAGAGCTTAGGATTTTAAAAGAAGCTTGTGTGTATAAAGGCAATTTGTTAGAAGTTATAGTATACTGTTAAAAAGACACATGGAAACAATTAGTCTAATGGACCATGAGAACATTAATTTCCTTGACCTGAGATCAGAAGAACTAGATAGTGCCTGGTTACCAACTGCTCTGAAAGGAATCACAGAAGGCCCAGGATAGAGTGGGAGAAAAATTGGAACAAAACTTAAAATTATAATATACTATGTTGGATAGAGACTGGTGGTATACTGTAGACTATTGACCTTAGTTGCCTTTCAGATTTGGAACTGAACTCACCTCCATGGCCAAATTATACGCCAAATAATAGATAGGTCTACAAAGGGAACTATGTAGACCTATCTATTACTTGGCGTATAATTGGTCCATAGCTAATAAGGTAAGCACACCTTAGACTAAATCATTTGAGATCAGAAGAGCAGCATTTACCCAAAGAAGAAAGTACAGAAGAGTTAGGAGAGGAGGAGTGGAAACAGGAAACACTCGGAGGAAGGAAGTAGGATACATGATGTAATATTGTGGGGATTGTAAGATGAGTCAAAATGTGTATTGATTGTTGAATGGAAAACTGATCTCTTTAAACCTTCACCCAATTTTCAATGAAAAGTTTAAATAAAAAAAGAATACTTGATAAAGCCATCTGGTTCAATGAAAACACTAAAGACCTAGAGTACCCTGAGATATTCTTTCAAGTAACTCAAGTTATTCGTTGTATTGGGTGGTCCTATAATACATGTTTCTATAACTTTAATTTTATATGTAATATTTAGGTTGGAGAGTATAAAAGTATACCTGCCAAGAGTGAGAATATAATAACTGAGACAACAACTAGAAGCAATGTCCTTGAGAAGGAAAAAGAGAAAGAAGAAAAAAAATTAAAGGAAGTTATGGATAGCCTTAAACAAGAAACACAAGGACTTCAGAAAGAGAAAGAAGTACGATTCATTATCAATTAATGTTAATTTTAGTAGCTGCATTACTTTTTGTTTGAAAAAAATGTTTTTTTTAACAGGTACACTAAAAGGCAGAAAACCTTTTATTTTTCTAAATAGCTAACCTTCTTAGAGATGGCCAATGTAGACACTTTTCCATACTGACTTTTCTGTTTTCTGAGTTTAAAAAAGAATTAATCCAATAAGAATTTAATGTTATTGTTAAGTGCCAGTTCGATTCCGTCTCATAGCGACCCTATATAGTGTTTCTGAATAGTGACCGGTGAGTTCGAACCACCAACCTTGCAGTTCAAACTGACCTTGAGGTCAAGTGCTTATCCACAGCCTCACAACAGGACTCCTCTATTTTAAAAGAAAAGACTGAAAAATTGAAAACTTAATCAGTTCTGTAGCATTGGAAACTGGGTTTTAACATATGCCCCTCTAATGTGTATTAAATACTTCTGTGCATCTACCATCTTATGACAAAGCAAGTCTCAAATCCAGATTTCTTCATTTCTCTTTATAATGTGATGGCAGACATCCAGCTACTTAATGAATGTACTGACTTTGAGCAGCCGTGACCAGTATGTCAATTTGTTGCATTGTTGTGACTTACTTATTGCTCTGATGCTGTAAGCTCTGCCACCCTGGAAACTGATTTCAATGGCACTTCCAGACTAAGACAAACTAGAAAGGCAGGCCTACCATTCTGCTGGAATTTAGCCAGTGAGAACCTTAAGGATCACAACAGAATAAATATTGTAGACGTATTGCTGTGAAATCAGCCCCCTATGATGGAAGACACTGAAAGTACAAAACAGTGGCCAAAATGAAAATGATAAATTAGCATTTCTCTTGATTTATGCAACACTTATCAAATGATGTTTAGTGGGTGGCAGTGGGATTTAACTGGTGGTCTGGTGGTTGGGGATCTTGTTAAAATGTAGATTCTGATTCATTAAGTCTGATGTAGAAATATAAATTCTCAGTAGGGAATAAAACTACAATGAAATAGTTAGAAACCTTGGTTTCTATGATGTTGTATTATGTACCTTTGAGTCAGTTCTATTCATAGAACTCCTCCTGTACAGTTTCCAACGAGTGGTTGGTGGGTTTGAAACGCCAATTTTGCAGTTAGTTTGTACAGTCCTTACCGTGTATATATTTGAAATTATATGTGAAATCATTCAGTATTTGCCCTTTTGCAACTGTCCTGTTGCTCAGTGGCAACCCACAGCTTACAAACTAGAAAACATTTGTTAACTGTAAGAATTTATAGGTCTGTTGGAATAGGTGTATATGGTTCTTATTTAGCCTTATTTATTTTAATGCAAGAAAAGGTTTAAAGCCCTTTCAATGATTTTGAACTATATGTGCAACAACTTTAAGGTGATTATGAGGGAAAATTTGTTACAAGTATGGGTGGTTCTGGGATCCTGTCCTGGAGTTGTAGGATAAGTACTGGGAATGCTATCTCTAACAGGTCAGCAATTCAAACCCACAAGCCACTCCTAGAGCTGCAGGAAAATGCATATACTGGACCTCAACGTTATTTGACCCACAAGATCAGTGATTCAAACTCACCGGCCTCTCTTTTGAAACCCTATACAGGGTCACTGATTCGGAAGTAACTCCATGACATAACCACCACCTTATTCAGAACAAACTCCACACCACTTAAAAACAAAACAAGGGTTCAGTTCAGTCATTTCAAAGTGAAGGCAAATATACATTGCATTAAAGCAGGGCTCCAAAGGTGGTGGCTGACTATGACACTTTGAATGTGTTTGCCTCTCCACATTCCTGCAGTAATCCAATCTCATGCATCAGGCTCTTGAAAAGAACTTCCTATGGTATGACACTCGTTAATGCGCTGGACTGCAAAGTTGGTTTGATTTGCAAGCTCGGCAATTTAGGTTCACTAGCTGCTCCTTGGAAACTATATACAGAGTTGCTATGGGTCAGAACTGACTTGACGGCACTTAAGAACAATATGCCACTTCTGAGTTTACCATTCCGCAACTTTGACCCATAATTTTCCCTTTCTGATTACAGAGTGGAGTCAACTGAATTGTAAAAATTCTAGTCTGTTCCTGTCCTGGGCCATGACAGAACTAGTTCTAAGCCTCTATAAATGGGCAAGTACTGGTGTAGTCGTAGGATGCTCATGACCTTGTTTTTCCTTTTATCTGTTAACAGACATTTCAGTTCTACCTTTTGGCTATTGTAAAAAGTGCTGCAAAGAACACTGGTTTACTTCTGTTGTTGTTGTGAAGTGCCATCGAATCAGTTCCTAACCATAGCAACCCTGTATAGGGTTCCGAGGAGCAGCTGATGAGCTTAAACTCCCGACCTTGCAGTTAAAATGGCTTTGCAGTCTGACACATTAGCCCATAGCGCCACACATACTTCTGTACCTGGTCCTACTTTCACTTAGGAGAATATTCCTAGGATTGGGATTGCTGGGTCATATGGTAATTCTGTGTTTGACTTTGTGAGGTACAAACTTTTCATTAGTGTCTCTTCCATTTTGCCAGTAGTATAGGTAGTACTGTAGGGTAAGCACTGGTCTGCTCACTGATGTCAGCAATTCAAAACCATTAGAAGAAACTGAAACTTCTCATCCATTGCTGGTTGGATAAGTCTAGGACTACTAACCACAAGGTGGGATTCTGGTGCGGCGCTGTGGATCGGCACTGAATTGCGAACCACAGGGTTGGCAGTTCAAACCCACCAGTTGCGCTGCAGAAACCCTATACAGAGTCACTATGAGTCAGAACTGACTTGACAGCACTTAAATAATAGCAGCCACCACCACAAGGTTAGTGTGGTACCCTTTGGGAGAAAGATGAGTTTTGGAAACCCTATACAGGGTCACTGAGTTGGAACCATCTCAGTGGTACTTAACAACAACATGTATCTGGTTTGTTGTTAAGTGCTGTCGAGTCAATTCCAATCCATAGTGACTGTGGACAGGGTTTCCGAGTTAGCTGGTAGGCTTGAATCGCCAACCTTGAAATTCAAACCAACCTTGCAAATCCAGTGCATTTACCCACAGTGCCACACCAGCAGGACTCCATGTATCTGACAGTTAATGTGCCGTCAAGTCGGTTCAGACCTATAGCAACCCTCAATAGGGTTTTAAAAAAGCAGTTGGTGAGTTTGAACCGACAACTTTGTGGTCCAATGCATTAACTCATAATGTTATACCAGGACTCCTATGTATTTGATAAAGGCCTAATAATCCTTTTTTTTTTTTTTTTTTTTAACTTCTTTATAATAAAAAGACAATACCAAAAAAAGGGCAGAAGACTTGCAAAGATATTTCACCAAAGAGGATATTTGAATGGCCAAAATGCACATGAAAGATGTTCAGTGTCGTTAGCTATTAAACCCACTGCAGATGAGTTGATTAAGCTGTAGGATAGAGCAGAACTTAGAAATGCCCCATAGGGCTTCTAAGGCTTAATTATTTACAATAAAGCACTGCCTTATCTTTCTCCTAAGAGTGTCTGGTGGGTTTGAACAACAGGCGTTTTTTTTGTTGTCGTTGTTGTTGTTTTGTTTTGTTTTGTTTTTGTTAGCAGCCAAATCTTAACCCAAAGTGTCATCAGGTTCCCTTCATTAGCCATTACTGTTAAGTCTGTTGAGTTGGTTCCAATTCATGGTGACCACCCTATTTCCAACGAATGACTGGTGAGCTTGAGTAGCTGACCTTGAAGTTCAAACTGAGTTTGCAGTCGAGCACATTAGCCCACAGCTCCACACAAAATTGAGAAATGATAGTTTTCAGCAAGGCTGTGAAGAAACTGGAACTTCTCATCCATTGCTGGTTGTTGTTGCTATAAAGTGCCAATCGAATCAGTTACAATCACACTGACCCGGTATAGGATTATATACACTATACTACTTGTATACAGGATCACTATGATTGAACTGCTAACCTTGCGTTTCAAACCAGCATTACAGTGCAGCACATTTACCAACAGCACAATATCATTCTAAAACAGACTCCCATATCATTCTCACTTGAAGAAGGCTAGTAAGTTTGAACCAATCACCTTGGAGTTGCTAATTACCTAACTATTGTGCTGCCAGAGTTCCTTAACTTTAGTACTTTTAAATTTAAAGATACATGTCTATGCTATTTGTAATAAAATATGTGAGATTAATTAAGTTTGTTGTATTTTAACAGAATCGCGAGAAAGAACTTATGGGTTTCAGTAAATCAGTAAATGAAGCACGCTCAAAGATGGATGTAGCCCAATCTGAACTTGACATCTATCTCAGTCGTCATAATACTGCAGTGTCTCAATTGAGTAAGGCCAAGGAAGCTCTAATTGCAGCTTCTGAGACTCTCAAAGAAAGGAAAGTTGCAATTGGAGATATAGAGGCAAAACTCCCTCAAACTGAACAAGAATTAAAAGAGGTAAATACTAGTTTCTGAGTGTCATCTGAACTTTGACCCTGTTATATATACCAGGGGACTCCAAAAATGTTTGTGGAAAAATTGAAAAGATAATGGAATTTTTCCACAAACTTTTTGAAGCGCCATCATATACACACATGTTGTTATGAAGTGCTGTCAATTCTGACCCATATCAACCCAGTATACACACATAAGTCTTTTTTAATTCCAGTATCTGAAGTGACTGATACAGACTTTTTTCATTGAGTATTCTCTTTCCAAAAGAAAAAGATTAGTAAGTGTAGCCTTTTTATGCAACAGTAGATGAAAATGATATAAATGAATATTCAGATATCTGAGTTAATGTTTGTTTTTGTTTTCAACTTTATGAATATAATATTTTCTCTCTTGGGGTTCTAAAATGTTATAAATTAATAAATTACCTTGCTTAGCTCAGGAGTTCCCCTCCACCCTTCCCTTGAGTGAATTAGGTATCTAAGGAATTTCATGAACTTGAACATTATCTCCAAAGTCTTTTTTTAGACAGGATGATATGGCAACAGGAAGTGCTGTGTTTGAAGACAAATTGTACTGAGAATAAAAGTTTTATTTTTCTAAATGCACACTTTAGTCAGGGCATACCATACACATGTAGAATTTAAATGTAAACTGAAATTAGATCCAGTAGATTTTTCTAACTTCCTTAGTGATACACAGGTTTCTATGTTTTTGTTAAATAACTTGTATCTATAACTTGGGTTTTCATTTATGCCAGTGATGGATAGTATTAGTACTAATAATATAAAGCAATGAGTCATTAGAATTCCAGCCGAAAAAAACAATTACAGCTAAGTTGGAAATAGAAAAAAATTAGTTTTGGTTTGTGAGCTTTTATGTGGTCACACACACTGGCAGTGTGACTTTTTTATTCAACTCTAGGACTGTTGAAACATATTGCTCCCCTCTTCATTTTCTTATCTTCAGAACTGTGGGTCACTGGGGTTTTCCCCCTTTGATTACATTAGAAAGGCACACACCATAATTGTAGTCCTGTTCAACTCCCATACCTGAATCTATTTTTGGATTAAGGCCGGATTTAAGAATTAGGACATGCCTTCTGCATAGTGATAAGATGCCAAATTGTGATTTCCAAACCTTAGCTCTATTTTCTCTACTGAAATGGACTGCTACTATATATGTAACAAATATGTTTTTGTTACTTCTATGTTTTATATTACTGTTTCCCAAAATATGTCCTATAAAACTAAACCCATCCATATCTTTTGAAACCAAACCATCAGTTGCTGTGTGATAGCTGAGTTCCGGTTCAAGTGTGTGTCTTACTATTATTGGAGTAGTCCATATACTTTTACGCCACTGTTTGGCATATTTAAGATCTAATGCTTCTGGTATTCATTTACATTCCACTTTTAGAAAGAAAAAGAACTTCAGAGACTTACACAAGAAGAAATAAATTTCAAAAGTTTGGTCCATGATCTTTTCCAAAAAGTTGAAGAAGCAAAGAGCTCTTTAGCAACAAATCGAAGTAGGGGGAAAGTACTTGATGCAATAATTCAAGAAAAAAAATCTGGCAGGATTCCAGGAATATATGGAAGATTGGTAATGTATATTTATTTAGGAATGATTTTACATTTTTCTGATGGACTTCATTATAAATTGTTTTCTTATCGTGGCATAAAGAACTGTATATTGAGTCTCACTGTACATAACATTTTTTTATGTTAGGGAGCATCCATTTTAAAATATTCCCTCTTAAAAATACTGGGGCTTGATATCATTTTTTTATGATACTGATCCTGCCATGTTAAAAGTAAATTGTTCCTTTTTAAGTTTGAGATGATTCAATTTATTTTATACATTTAATCCTATCTATTGTATAGTTTTTCAGTGCATACCTGATAAATAACTAGTTGTTAACTGCCATCAAGTCAGTTCCAACCCATAGCGACCCTGCATAGGGTTTCTGAGGAGCAGCTGGTGAGCTTGAACCACCAACCTTGTAGTTCAAACAGCTTTGCAGTCTGGCACATTAACCTACAGCACCATACTGGTACTCCAAATAACTAGTAGTGGTAATTTTATTAAAAACCCTATTTTGTTAGTGAGTTGGTCGAAGGTGTGTTTACAAAATCAGATTTCTATTCAGTTCAAACACATTTTGTTTAACTTTACTTATTGCAATTCCCACAACGAAACATCACTTAAATCTTAATTTTATTTACTTTTTTTTTTTAAGGAATAAAAATAATTTAATTATCTGAGTTTTATACCATTATGCGGAATTTACAGGAACCCTGGTGGTATGTGATAGGAAAAGCACTGTACTACTAACCACAAGGTTTGTAGTTAATACCCACCAACTGCTTGAAGAGAGAAAGATGATGGTAGCGTAGTGGTTATGAATCGGGCTGCGAACCACGAGGTCAGCAGTTCGAAACTACCAGCTGCTCTGCAGGAGAAAGATGAGGCTTGCTGCTCCCGTAAAGATTTACAGCCTCAGAAACCCTGTTCTGGGTCAGAAACGACTCGACGGCACTTAAAAGTGGTATGTCATAGAATAAGCACTGTACTGCTAACCACAAGGTTTGCAGTTCAAACCCACCAACTGCTTGAAGAGAGAAAGATGAGGCTTCCTGCTCCTGTAAAGATTTATAGCCTCCGCAACCCTGTATAGAGTCACTGTAAATTTTTGTCAACTCAATGACCGTAGGGTGTTTTGTGGTTTGGTTTGTTTTTGATGCTCAATATGGCTAAGATGTACATAATCACCTTCATTATATAGAAATCAACAGAAAGTAATATAGAAACGCTGGGCTGGCAGTTAGTCAGCCCAGGTGGTGCTGTGATTAAAGCATTTGGCTGCTAACCAAGTTAGCAGTTTTAACTCACCAGCCACTCCATACAAAAGATAATGGCAGTCTGCTTTTGTAAAGAATTTGTAGCCTGGAAAACCTCTGGAGCAGTTCTACTCTGTCTTATAGAGTTTCTATGCATTAGAATCAACTCAGTGGCCTACAACAACAGGCAAGCAATTGAGGGACCATTATAACTTCTGAGCCTGATGTGGGAAAGGAGCTGTTTCTTTAGCTAAAGTGGTGGGGTGCGGTGTTTACATGCCTGCTAGTAATTTGTACTCATAACTCTATGGTTTCCAAGGAGTGACTTGCAGGTTTGAGCCACAGATGAGTGGTTACAATTTGGCACCATACCGTGTTTCAGAAATCTATGTGAATAAATAATATAATAACCTGTGTTTTTGCCTAATTCCTTGCTAAATTACCTCTTAATTTTTTCCCCTTCCTCCTAATTATAAGGGGGATTTAGGAGCCATTGATGAAAAATATGATGTTGCTATTTCATCTTGTTGCCATGCCTTAGACTACATTGTTGTTGATTCTATTGATACAGCCCAAGAATGTGTAAACTTCCTTAAAAGACAAAATATTGGAGTTGCAACGTTCATAGGTTTAGATAAGGTGAGTATTGTTTATTAGGAGCTGTGTATAATTTAATTTTTAAATGGCAGTGTTTCCTTTTTATAGTTTTTCAGTGAGTGCCCGATAGATTTTGAAAGTTGTTTTACTCTCCTAATATTACAGTTGTGAAAAAAATCATTCAGTGTAAAGGAATATACATTCCAATGTTAGAGTGATTGCTACTTGACAATTCTGACTTGCACCACCAATAACTTGTTTTTATAAATGAAGGACCCTGCTCCTGATCAACAAAATGGCATTGCAGCTACACCAAGTGGTGCTATTGAATAAAGTCCTGTTTGGTTAAGCTTCCAGTCCTGGAAAGCTTAAGTCTTTATTACACCTAGAGACCCTTCCCCTGGAAGTTTCAGGAAAATCTCCATAACCCCACCCATTGGAAGCTTACCAGAACTGTATCAGGATCACACCACCTTAAATACCCCAGTCTGTAAGAAAACAGGCAGGCTCTTGGTCTCTTTTGGTGATTTAGAGTACCCCCTCCCAGGTTTACTCTCAATAAACCTGCCTGCTATTGAAGCCAAGACTCTCTCCTCGTCTCTTTCTTATTTCTTAAAATAAGAGTTTGATGTTATTGTTAGACGGTTCTGACTCAGAACAACAGAATGAAACATTGCCTGGTCCTGAGCCATCCTCACAATCACTGTCATGTTTGAGTCCACTATTTCAGTCCTACTTGTTGAGAACCATCATATTGTATGCTGATCGTCTACTTTTCCAAGCATGTTGTCCTTTTCTTGGGCGTATTCAAAGTACGTGAGACAAAGTCTTTCCTGCCCTAGCTTCTATGGGGCATTCTGGCTGTACTTATTACAAAGCTGATTTGTTCTTCTGGTAGTATATTCAGTCTTCTTCACCAACACCATAACTCAGATGTATCGCTTCAGGTATTTGGTGGGGATTGTAACCTTGGCAATGAAACGATATACAATAGGATGAATGTAAAGTTAGGGTTCTCCCATGTAAACTATCACATAATTCACAATAAAACTTTTTTTTTTTTTTTTTTAATCGTGTACTGTTCAGTGGGTTGTCAGTACACGTAATGTAGTTCACCATTTTCTAATTTCAGAACATTTTCATTGCCCCAAGAAGAAACCCCCATACCCATTAGCACTCTTCATCCAACAACCCCTGTTGTTGATATGTGCTGTGGAGTTGTTCCGACTCATAGTGACCCTATACAGGGTTCCCAAGGCTGTAAATATTTATGGGAGCAGAAAGCCTGGTCTTTATCCCGCAGAACAGCTGGTGGTTTCAAACTGCTGACCTTGCGATTCACAACCCGATTCATAACCACTATGCTACTGGAGCTCCATAACAACCCCTGTTAGCAGCTAATAATAATCTACGTTGTGTTTATAGATTTCTCTGTTTTGTATAAATGGAATTAATGATGAGGCCTTTGGTTTATGGCTACTTTTATTTAGTATGCTTTTAAGGTTAATCCGTCATGTACTCATTCCTTTTTATGGCAAAACTAATACTCCATTGAGTGCTTATGCCACATTCAATTTCTGGACGTTTGGACAGTTTCCACTTTTTGGCTGCTTTGGCAATAACATTGCTGTCAACATGTACGGACAAGTTTTTGTGTGAACATACGTATTCATTTCCTTTGGCATGACACTGTAGGATAAGCACAGGACTGCTAACTGGAAAGTCAATGATTCAGACCTGCTTGCTGCCAGCCTTCCCAACTAGAAAAAGAGGGCCGTCTGCCCCTTCAATTTTAATCTCAGAAACCCATTGCTATGAGTCAGAAACAACTCTTCGGCAGTGAGTTTGGGTTTTGGTTTATGAATGTGTGTATAGTTTTTTTTAAAACTGGCAAACTTTTCCACTGTGGCTACACTGTTTTACTTTACCACCAGCAATGCATGAGGTTCCAGTTTCTCAGCATCCTCACCAACACTTGCTATTTTTCACCTCTGTGTTGTTAATAGCTATCCTAATGAATATAAAATGATAATCTTATTGTGGTTTTGATTTATATTCCCTAAGGCAATGAAAGCCTTGGAATGGAGATGTAAGATAAACACTGGACTGGTGTCTGCAAGTTCAAACCAACCAACCACTGTCAGAAACGCTATACAGAGTTGTAATGAGTGGGAACCAGCTCAACAGCACACAATTTCTACTAATGATAGCAAGCATCCTTTAGTTCACTTAATATAAACCATTTGTTTCTCTTTACAGAAATATCTTCCTAAGTTCTTTGCCTATTGGGTTTTTTTTTGTTGTTGTTTTTGTTTTGTTTTGTTTTGTTTTAATTAATCCTGTACAAGTCCCTTTTCATATTACATGAATTGCAAATACTTTCTCACATTCTATGGGTTGCCTTTTCATTTTCTTGGTGCCCTTGGAGACAAATGTTTTTAATTCGATGAATTTCTATTTGTTTACTTTGTGCTTTTGGTATCATATCTAAGAAGCCTACTGCCTTACCCAAAATCATCAGGATTTATGCCTCATAATTTTATACGTTCTATCTCTTGAGTTCAGTTCTTTGGTTCATTTTGAATTTTTGTATGTAGTGTAATATAGCAATCCAGCGTCTTTTTTTGCTGTTATTACAACACCATTTGTTCATAAAGTTATTCATTTCCCAATTGTGTCACCCTTGATGAAAATCATTTAATAGTAAATATATAAATTTGTCTCTGGGCTCTTGATTACGGGCTGCGAAACTTAAGGTCAGCAGTTCGAAACTATCAGCTGCTCCGCGGGAGAATGATGAGGCTTTCTGATCCCGTAAGGATTTACAGTCTTGGAAACCCGGTACAGGGTCACTATGGGTCGGAACAGACTCGACGGCACTTAACAACAACAATAGAAGTTACAAATCAGAATGCTGACTTCAAAGTCGACAGTTTGAAACTACCAGTGGTTACGCAGGAGAGAGATGAGTCTGCTCCTGTAAAGATTTACAGCCTCGGAAACCCTGTGTTAGGGTCACTGTGAGTTGGAACCAACTCCAAGGTACTTAACAACAACATATGTGTAACTTCAGGACATTATCAGCCAGGCATGTTTACTATAGCTTTGGAGTTAGGAAATTGGTACATTTGTTTTCTAATTTTATTCTAATCTGTCAGGACTGTTTTGGACTATTCTGGATGGTTGAAAATCCATGTAAATTTTAAGATTGGCTTATTGATTTTCTGCCAAAAAAATAAGGCAGTTGAGTTTTTATCAATTTAAGAAATATTGCTCATAAAATTATTAACTTTTCCAACTATGAACATGAGATGTCCGTTTTATTTAGGTATTCAATTTCGTGCAAAAATGTTTTGCAGCTCTCAATGTACACTTTTTGTTACATTCCTGAAGTATGTTATTTTTAATACTTTTGTAAAAGGAACTATCTTAATTTTATTTTTATATTGTAAGTGTGTTAAGTACCACTGAGTCAATTCTGACTCAAAGAGCAACCCAGTATAAGATTTCTGAGGAGCAGCGTGTGGGTTTGAACTGCTGACTTTCCATTTCACAGTCACGTCCTGATACTGCAGTGCCACACATGTGTATGTGTTAATCTTGGCCCCACAATCTTGCTGAACTTAACTAATTTTAACAGATTTATGTGGATTCATGAAATTCCATGTGCTAGGATCTTAACATTTATGAATAGTGATAGTTTTATAGTAGCATTCTTACAAATACAATAAAGTAATAATAGTACTTATGCAGATACTCAAAACTTCACATAGTTGCCTTACATTATATGCATGTTTATTACCTAAGTGAATAAGTACAAGAATGTTACATTGTTTATTTTCTTATTTTTAGATGGCAGTTTGGGAAAAGAAAATGACCAAAATTCAAACTCCTGAAAATACTCCTCGATTGTTTGATTTGGTAAAGGTAAAAGATGAGAAAATTCGCCAAGCTTTTTACTTTGCTTTACGGGACACCTTAGTAGCTAATAACTTAGATCAAGCCACAAGAGTAGCATATCAAAAAGACAGAAGATGGAGAGTTGTAACATTACAGGGACAAATCATAGAACAGTCAGGTAATAGTGGTTGCTTTTCTAATCTATTTATTTTCTATTAAATAAACTATTTTATTCGTTTACCAAACAAGGCTCACTTCTCTCCCCTGTTCTACAGGTACAATGACAGGCGGTGGAAGCAAAGTAATGAAAGGAAGAATGGGTTCATCAGTTGTGGTTGAAATCTCTGAAAAAGAGGTCAGAATCTATAAAATTGACTTTTTGAAAAAAAATCTTTATTGAGATCTGATTTCTCATAATGCAAAATTTACCCAATTTAAGTATTGCTATTATGTGCCATCTACCATTCGTCTGTCAATTGCCATTCTGTGATGATTTATGTCTTGCTGTGATACCAGAAGCTATGCCAATGGTATTTTAAATACCATCAGGGTCACCCATGGTGGACAGGTTTCACATGAGCTTCCAGACGAAAACAGACTTGGAAGAAGAAAAAACTGACTACTTCTGAATATTTATTCTCTGAAAACTTTATGAATAGCAGTGGAACACTGTCAGATAGCACCAGAATGTTGTCAGCTCTGGAGTCCTGGTGTGGTGCTACAGGTTAATGCTCTGGACTGCAAGATTGGTTTGAACCACAATGTCAGTGGTTCAAGCTCACCAGCCATACCTCAGAAATCCTATACAGGGTTGCTGTGATTCAGAATTGACTCGACAACACTTAGCAGCAACGTAAGTGCCAGAAGATGAGCCCCTAATGTTTGAAGACAATCAGAGTATGACTTGGGAAGAGCTGCCTCCTCAAAGTAGACTTGACTGTAATGTTGCGAATGCAATAAAACTTTTGGGACCTTCATTTGCTGATGGAGCACAGCTCAAAATGAGGAGAAGCAGCTGTATTCATTAATAACTGGAATATGGAATGTCCAAAGTATGAATCTAGGAAAAGTAGTTGTGAAACATAAAATAGATTTCATAAATGTCACTATCGTAGGCGTTAGTGAGCAGAAATGGACTGGTATTAGTAATTTTGAGTCTGATAACTGCATGGTTTACTGTACTAAGAATGACAAACTGAAGAGGAATGGTGTCACTTTCGGCATCAAAAAGAACATTTCAAGATCTAGGTTAGGAGGACTTATTAATACAACTATTACTCTAGTTTACGCACCAACCACTTTTAAAGCCAGTATGATTAAATTGAAGAATTCTCCCAACTTCTTTAGTTTGAAATTGATCAATCATGCGATCTAGATGTATTGATAATTGCTGGTAATTGGAATACAAAGGTTGGAAGCAGAGGATCAGCCTTTTGAAATATGACCTTGGCAATAGAAACAATGCTGGAGATCACATGATTGAATTTTGCAAGACCAATGACTTGCTTATTGCAAATAACTTTTTTTAAGCAACATGAAATTCACAGGGATCTCGCCAGATGAAATACACAGAAATCAAATTGGCTATCTCTATGGAAAGAGACATTGGGAAAAGCAACAATATCATCAGTAAAAACAAGGCCACGAGAGCCAGTTTTTCTTATGCAAGTTCAGGCTCAAGCTAAAGAATTTTAAAACAAGTCCATGAGAGCCAATATACGACCTTGAACATACGACACTTGAATTCAGAAATCATCATACTGGAAGTAAGCAAAAGTCATTAAGAAGACAAGAGGGGGTGAAAAAAAAAACTAAAATGGATTTGACATGAGACTTCTGAAACTTGTCCTTCAGCATAGAGATGTTAAAACAAATGGAAAAAATTACATGATAAAAATGGCTGAATAGAAATTTTCAAAGGATAGCTCGATAAGACAAAGTCAAATATTATGAAGGAATGTACAAAGACCTGGAATTAGAAAATCAAAAGGGACAAACATGCTCAGCATTTCTCATGCTGAGGGAACTAAAGAAAAATTTCAAGCCTAGATTTACAATATTCAAAGATCTACTGGTAGCATAGTGGTTACGAATAGAGCTGCTAACCTCAAGGTTGGCAATTCGAAACTACCAGCCATTCGGTGGGAGAAAGATAAGGCTTTCTGCTCCCGTAAATAGCCTCGGAAACCCTATACAGGGTCACTATGAGTCGGAACCGACTCCATGGTACTTAACAACAGCATAGGCAAAATACTGAATGATGCAGAAAGCATCAGAAGAAAGGGAAGGGGCTGCACAGAGTCACTATACCAAAAAGCAATGGTTGATGTTCAGCCATTTGAAGAGGTAGCATGTGATCAAGAACCAGTGATCCTGAAGGAAGAAGTCCAAGGTGCACGATGAAGGTATTGACAAAGAACAGGCACCAGGAGTAGGTGGAATACAAATTGAAATCTTTCAACAAACTGATGTGGCACTGAAGACACTCATCTAAGAAATTTGGAAGACAATTAATTACCTCTTCAACTGACTGGAACAGATCAATGTTTGTGTCCATTCAAAGAGAAGTGACCCAAGGGAATGCAGAAATCATCAGTCAGTATCATAGTATCTCATGTAAGTAAAACTTTGCTAGAGATAATTTTTAAGTGGCTGTAAACAGTATGTTTACAGGGGACTGCCAGAGATTCAACCTGGATTAAAAAAAGGACGTGGATGGAGGGAGACCTTTGCTGACATCAGATGGTTCTTGGTTGAAAGCAGAAAATACCAAAAAGATGTTTACCTGTGCTTTATTGACTGCAAAAAAGCTTTCAGTTGTGTGTATCATATAGCAAGCTATGGGGACAACATTGCGGAGAATGAGTATTGTGGAACATGTAATGTGCTCATGAACCTGTATATTGACCAGTAGTTCAAACAGAACTGAATGGCTTAAAACCCTTTAAGGTGTGCTCCGTACTCTATGCTCCATGTTTGTACTCTTTCATCATACTTATTCCGTATGAAGAAAAACTTGACATCAGGGTTAGAGGAAGACTTATTACAACCTGTGATATGTAGGTGATACAACCTTACTTACTGAAAGCAAAGAGGACATAAAATGCTTATTGATGAAAAACAAAGACCACAATTTTCAGTATCGGTTGCATCTCAATGTGAAAAAAAAAAACACCCCAAAATCCCTACCACTGGATCAATAATGATGACATTAGGATTTTTGTTAAGTGCCGTCGAGTCAATTCCGACCCATAGCGATCCTGTATAGGGTTTCCAAGGAGCAGCTGGTGAGTTTGAACCACCGACCTTGCAGTTCAAACAACTTTGCAGACTGACGCATTAGCCCACAGTGCCACACCAAGACTCCAACATCAGGATGTTGTTGCTGTATGCTGTGGAGTGGGTTCCAACTCATAACGACCCTGTACAGGGTTTCTGAGGCTGTAAATCTTTATGGGAGCAGAAAGCCTCATCTTTCTCCAGGAACAGCTGGTAGTTTTGAACTGCTGACCTTGTGGTTCGCAGCCCAATTCGTAACCACTACACTACCAGAGCTCCTTAACGTCAGGATAAAGGGAGAAAATATTGAAGTTGTTAAAGACTTCATTTTGCTCTGATCTAACCATCAACACTCATGAAAGCAGCCATCAAGAAATCAAAGGATGCATTAAAATCGGTTGTATAAGGTCTCTTTAAAGTGTTGAAGTTTGAAGACTAAGGTGTGCCTGACCCAAGCCATGGTATTTTCAATAGCCTCATGTGCATATGAAAGTTGGACATTGAAAAAAGATGCATGTGAGTTATGGTGCTGGTACAAAATTGTTAAAAGTACTAATGAGTGCCAAAAGAACAAACAAATCTGTGTTAGAAAAAGTACAGCCAGAATGCTGCTTAGAAGCCAGGATTGCCAGACTTCATCACTATGGGGAGTACCCAGTGCCTGGAGAAAGACAACATGTTTGGTAAAGTATAGGGTCAGTGAAGAAGAATAAGACCACCAACTAGATGGATTGGCACATTGGCAGCAGCAGTGGGTTCAGGTGTAGCAATAGTTATGATGACTGGGCAGTGTTTCATTTCATCAAGTTGATGGCACATAACAGCATAGCAACGATTAAGTGTCAAGAAAGTTGGTTTGGATGCATAGTGACTGTTTTATGATGGTGCTGCTGGATTCTTTGTTCCACATAATTTTCTAAGCTGAGTTCATTTTATTGGTAAATTTTCTTTTAATTTGCAGTGCTCTTCATCATGAACCAAATACTGTTTTTAATTTATTATTCCCAGCATAATATAAACTATGTGACTTTGTAATTCATAATGGCCAATACCAGTCCATTTTAACTCACTGTTGCCTAGAATATGTCTTTATGCATTCTATTTATATAGCCATAGTGCAAATAATAATGAGTGTTTGCAGCGATTTCTTCTTATTTTGAGTTGTGCCTCATCAGCAAATGAAGATTACAAAAGTTTTGCTGCATCCACATCATTAAAGGCAACTTTATATTGAGGAGACAACTCTTCCCCGGTTCTATTTTGAGTGCCTTTCAACCTCAGGATCTTTTCTTCTACCACTGTTTCAGACAGTGTTCCCCTTTTTTCACAAATTTTCGGTGACTAAGCATTCAGAAAGAAGTACGGCTGTCACTTTTTCGTCCTAGTCTTTCTTAATCTGGAAGCTCAGGTGAAACATGTCTAACTTGGAGTGGTGACCCTACTGGTGTTTGAAGTACTGGTAGCTTAGCTTCCATCAAACTACCAAAGTATGACAGACCTTAACACATTAGAATTTATATACATGAATGATAGAGGATTTTTTAATATAAAATCTCTTAAAATACAGCAAAAACTTGAGATGAATGTTTGTGACTTTTCTTTGAAAATGTTTTATTCCTGTAATTCATATAGTCCCAACACATATATGAGAATGTCAAACTGTTCAGGAAAAATACCGTTTTCCATTTTTATTCTCAGTGCACTTGATACATTTTTTTCTTCCTTAAAAACTCATCTTAAATTTCCTGGATACCTAACTTTTTGCAAAGTTAAGTGTTCAGTGTTGTCCCTTGTTTTGTTTTTAATCCCCAAATTTTAAATTCTATGTGCTTACATTTAGGTGTTTACATAATGTATTGCTTTGGAGTGAAATTTATTTCAGTGCTACTCTTTGTAGGTAAATAAAATGGAATCACAGTTGCAAAGAGACTCTCAAAAAGCAGCCCAAATCCAGGAACAAAAAATACAACTTGAAGAAGCAGTAGTTAAATTGCGACATAGTGAACGAGAAATGAGGAATACATTAGAAAAGTTTACTGCAAGCATCCAGGTATTCCTTTTCATTAATATTAGCAAAGCAAAAGTGGTTTTATACGCGTAAGTTCTGTCTCTTGACAATAGTATTTCTCAGGATACTAATGCAACCACAGCTCTTTGTGTTTTACATTTGTATTCTATACACATAAATCTTTCCTTTGCAACTGACATAACCTGACCAGTTGCCTTTGAATCAAATGCAACTTAGGCAACAACATTTGTACACAATACAATTGCTCTCCATAGAATTTTCAAGGATGAACCGTTTGAAAAGAAGTTCTGGTAGCATAGTGGTTACAAGTCGGACTGCTAATCACAAGATCAGCAGTTCGACACCACCAGCTGTTCCATGGAAGAAAGATGTGGACTCCTGCTCCGGTAAAGATTTACAACCTTGGTAACCATATAAAGAGTGGCTATAAGTCGAAACCGACTCCAGGGCACACCACCAACCATCCTTTCAAAAGCAGAACAACCACAAGGTCAGCAGTTTGAATCTACCAGCTGCTTCATGGGAAAAAAATTAGGCTTTCTGCTCCCGTAAAAATATACAGCCATGGAAATTATATTCTGGATCGCTATGAGTCGGAATTGACTCCATAGTATACAACAACCCCACCACTATTTATTTATTTATCTGCCTCCACCCACCCCCCAAAAATTTTTTTTTCCTCCCCCTGAAAGTACACAGAAATAATCACGATCCGTTTTTATGTATGATCTTCACTTTTTTATATGAAAATTAAATTTGTATTATTTGGTTCGTGTATATCACAGATTGTTTAAAAGCACGTGCCAATGTTAAGTGCCTTCAAATAGATTCCAACTTACTAGTTACCTTGCATATGGTTCCCAGGGAGTGACTGGTGAGTTCAAACCGCCGACCTTAGTGGTTCAAACCAAGCTACTGTACTTTTATTCATGTAAGAAATTTTGAAGCTCATGTAAATTTAATTTGTGTTGTTATTGCAAAGTATTTTTTTTGTATCACAATTGATTAATGTTTTGTATATTTATATGCATTTCCATGTTAAACAGTATATAGCTATACTGTTATACGGTTTCATTTAGTTATTTCCTCAGGATTAATTTCTGAAATTATTGTTGTCACACATTATGGGTATAAAATGTAAGGCATCTGTTACATAATGCCAAACTATCCTTCCAAAAAGACTGTCCTACTAGTAGCATGTGCAAGTCATTAAATACTGTTGTTAAGTGCTGTCAAGTTGGTTCTGACCCGTAGCGACCCTGTATAAGGTTTCCAAGGAATTCAAACCAACTTTGCAATCCAGCGCATTAACCCACAGCACCACACCAGGACTCTTTAAATACTAGGTATAGTATTAACTAAGTATTAAGTTTGCTTCTCTAATGAACTAAAATTGGTGTTTTAGCCTATTTGCTTGCCCTTGAGTTCACTCAATAATTGGTTGTTTTCCTTCTTTATACTAGTTTATGTTTTATACACTTTTTAAAACGTTTTTGTAGCGCTTATCAGAGCAAGAAGAATATTTGAATGTTCAAGTTAAGGAACTTGACGCTAATGTACTTGCTACAGCTCCTGACCCAAAAAAGCAGAAACTACTAGAAGAAAATGTTAGTACTTTCAAAACAGGTATGTTTAAAGATGCACTTTTTTTTTTAATAATTGTAAGAAACAAAATTTTAAACTTCGAAGTGTTTAAAATAGCACGTTTTAAATATTTCAAAACAATTTTTTTTTAAATATTAAAAAACAGTAGTAACTACATAGTCTAATTTGTGTGACTGCATAGATGGTTTTATATTTTTTGTTTCATTCTCACAATAAAGCTATAAAATATTAAGATCTTAATTTGACAGATAAGGAAATTGAGGCACCAAGTGATTTTATATATTTGCATAAGGTTTCACAACACAGCATGTGGTAAAAAAATTCAGGACCAAAGCAGTATGAGTCCAGGGCCTGTATGTTAGCCCTAACCGTCACAAAATCCTTCAGTGTAGTAGTAGATACTTTATATATAGATTAAGAAAACTTAACGATTAGAATACACATAATCACTTTATCAACACATACAGGAAGTTGATAATAGGGACATGAAGAAAAACAGTGTTGAAAAACTTACAAAATAGATTTTTCATGCCAGACACATGTAGCCTGGGTGATTCATAAGCTAATGGGCAAAATTATTTCATTTTATGCCTGTAATTAAGTTCCCTGATCGTGTACTTGACTAACCTGCTCTTCTTTGCATGTTGGCTTCAAGCAAACATACATGGACATCTTGCTATTGTTAATGCTGTCTTGTCGGTTCCTACTATGCATAGTGACCCTGTATAGGTTTCTCCCTTTTTTTAATTTAATTTAAATAGTATTCACTTGAGATTATTTTCCCCTTTGCCTTTAATTTTAGTATTTTGTTTGTGCCAACACATTGATGGTCGCCCCATACTTTCCTTGTCCACTCAACTATAGTATTTGGTAAGATGAAGGGTTAGAGAAAAAGAGGAAGACCCCCAATGAGATGGATGCATCAAGTATGGCAACAGTAATGAGGTTGGCCCAGGATCGGACATTGTTTCCTTCTGCTGTGCATGCATAGGGTTGCTATGAGTCGGTGCCGACTCAATGGCACCTAACAACAACAACGACCAATTAAAAGAAAACGAAAAATATAAATCTATGCTGTTTATACTATGACACAGAGAGATTGTAGGAATTCATTTTATTCTTGAAGAGAATGGCTTGACTTTGTTAGGAGCTCTATATGTTGTTGTTACGTGCCGTCGAGTTGGTTTCGACCCATAGCGACCCTGAACAGGATTTCCAAGGCTGTCAATCTTTACGGGAGCAGAACGCCTCATCTTTCTCCCACGGAGCAGCTGGTATTTTCGAACTGCTGACCTTGTGATTCGCAGCCTGATTTGTAACCACTATGATACCAGAACTCCTTAGGAGCTCTGTATAGTTTCTATTATGTGAGAACTGGTTATTCTCAGCACAAAACCAGAAAGCAAACAAGTTGCCATAAAATTGTCCAACTCATGGCACCTCCCCATATGTGTCAGAGTTGAACTGTGCTCCATAGGGTCTTCAATGGCTGTTACCTTTGGGGTGAGTAAATTGCCAGGCCTGTCTTATGAGGAACCTCTGAGGGGACTTGTATGTGCCACAACTTACAGATAGACATGCTGTTAGAAGTATTTTTTTAAATGCATGGAAGTACTTGAAACAGACAAATGCTGTAAAGAATTTTGGGGGGTCAGGTTTGGAACCCTTTTCAGCTGCATACATGATCATCCCAGAAAACAAAAACCCCTTTACCTTGGAGCAGATTTCAAGTCAACTTGACAGTGTATGGCAAAATAGAATTGCCGTGTAGAGTTTCCAAGGCTGTAAATGTTTAGGGACAGAGACTGCCACACTGTATACCATGGAGTATAAACTGCTACATTTCAGTTAGTGGCCAAGCACTTAAGCATTACACCATCAGGGCTTCTGACCATTCCCTAGTCATTATGTATAATTATGCTAACCTCCATAGCAACTGGTGCTTGCCTCTACACCTGTGCCTAGTACACCGGAACCTAAGGGAATGCATTACTAGATTATAAACATAATTTGATTGCCTCTGTCTAATGTATAGGGCAGGTGACTATCTAGATAATAGTAATTTTTCACTCAGCAAATTAATAATTCAGTATATAGTCTTATCACAGGCAAAAAATAAGTATGAAAATACACAAAACTGTGTTATAAGAAAAAGGTTAAAAGATCTTTGAAAAGTGGCTTTAAGAAGGCGTTAAGAAACAAATGGTGGGGTAGGTTCACAGATCAACCAAAGCACTTAATCGTGTATTGTAGAACAACAATAAGATACCGAGATTCTGTTTTGCCTGCATCAGGTAAGTGATGTTGCCTAACGAAATTTATATCTAACAAGTGATAGTCATTTTTAGCAAAGAAATGAAATAAGTTCTCTGTTTTAATTTCAGAATATGACAGTGTGGCTGAGAGAGCTGGTATAGTAGAAGCTGAAGTTAAAAGATTGCACAATATTATTGTAGAAATCAATAACCACAAACTCAAGTCTCAACAAGACAAACTTGATCAAGTAAATAAACATTTAGATGAATGTGCTTCCACTATTACAAAAGCCCAAGTAGCAATCAAGACTGCAGACAGGTAGAGTATGCACAATACCCTAACTTTACTTCTTCCTCATTAATTTATTAGAATATTAGTATTTATGTTGCTGTTGAACTACTAAACTTAAGTGACAGGTTATTTATCTAATAGAACTATAAGAGTAGTCTCCAAAAAGTTCATCGAAAATAGAATTAAAAGATACTAGAATTTTTTTACGAACTGTTGGAAGCCCCCTCAGGTATAGTAAAGTTTGCTCTTAAGTGCTATTGAGTTGGTTCCAACTTATAGCGATCCTCTATAGGGCTTTCAAGGGGCAATTGGTGAATTTGAACTGCCAACTTTGTGGGCAAGTGATGCATAGGCATAAGTTGGTGAAATAGTGATTATGTTGCTATTGTTAGGTTCTGACTCATGATACTGTGTACAACAGAACAAAGTACTGCCCAGTCTTGCACTGTTCTCAAAGTCATTGACAGTTTTAACTCTCCCATGCATGCAAAGCATTTGAAAATACCATGGTTTTGAACAGGCATACCTTAGTCTTGAGCTGCAGATGTGTTCAAGTTCTTGACTGCTGCTTCCATGCATAGTGATTATGGATATCCAAGTAAAATGAAATCCTTGATATTAATGTTTTATCATGATGATTATCTGGTTAAGTTGTTTCAGAGAACTGTTCAAAGACAAAACATTAATAAACCATTAGTTCATGTTTAGAATAGAATTATGCTTAAACTAAGCTTATAGAAATAACTTTGATAAGGGAATAAAAGTGCACCCAACCATCCCCAACCTCCCATTCTGGAAGCACTTCTTGCTCTGACTTGAACCTAAGGTATGTATTTGAAGGTACACAGTATTATTTTTTTTTTTTCCACAAATGGTGTGCCCCCGTAAATAATACACACACAAGACATACAGAATAGCAGAATGCTCCTGCACACATCTCCATGATATTTGCAGAAGTTAATTCAGCCTCATTTTGTAATCCAAAAATATTATATATGACAGAAGTTTAGGCCATGGCTCAGTTTCTAATACCACAGCAATCAGAAAATCATGGTATATCAGTAGCATCGGCACTGGACTTTGAACCACAAGGTCAGCAGTTCAGACCCACAACCTTGCTCCTGGGAAAACCTTATACAGGATTGCTGTGAGTCAGAACTGACTCAACTGCTTTTAACAGCAATCAGAAAATAGTTGTAACTTTTTAATTTTTGCCTATAAATATAACCCAGTCCTTTCGAGTCATGTACAAGAACATTGAACCCACTGAAGCTTGTGCATAAATTATTCACTATCAATTGGAAGTATAAGCAAAGCAAAGCCTACATTGGCATAAATACTGTACTTGCTGTGAGAACTCTTTATCCAGTCTGCATTGATATAGTTACAATTATCTTTGTCTGGCTTTTAATTGATAGAGTAAACAAAGCAAAACTGGTGGACAATTGCTCTTGGTTCAACAATTGGTTATATAAACCTTATATCATCTTAAGTGAAACCATTAAGTTATTTTAGGTCTGCTTATTATTAAAAATTGTGTAAGACTTAGAAAAGCAATGAAATATAAATGTCTTGATCTTATTTTAAGCCTAGGTTCATCTTTATGCATTTATACTCTGGTTTCAATATGAAGTCCCATTAACATCACAAGCCTGTTCAATTTACCATAGGCTGCAATAATTGAGGAAAATACCTAATGTAATGGAGTTTTTATGAGTAGGGGGTGAAGGGAGCTGGGGATTCAAATTTAAAATCTCAAATCTGACAAGAAAATATGATCATTCAATGTATATAACTCATGCACAAACGTTGATATAAACAAAATGTGATTCAAGGATGGCTAATTGTTCTTAAGTTTAAAAAATTAATTGATAAGAAGATTCCAATGTCACAAGAAATTTTTTGGTAGAGTTTCAAAATCAGAATAACATCACACATTAACATTTTTAATGTATCATTTTGTTTAGAAATCTTAAGAAGGCGCAAGACTCTGTATTTCGCACAGAAAAAGAAATAAAAGATACTCAGAAAGAAGTTGAAGATTTAACAACAGAGCTAAAAAGTCTTGAGGATAAAGCAACTGAGGTTGTAAAGAACACAAATGCTGCAGAGGTAAGATTTATTCTGTGTTGATGAGAAGGGAAGTTAACAGAATTTGAAATATAAAGAGTTGAATATCAGTGTCTTTTGTATAATAAGTGTTTACTCTAGGTTTAAACGTTTTATAACTTTTTTTAAGCAATAGTGTATTGGAAAATACTAAATTAAGTTAAAAGAATATTGTTGCAAAGTCTTAGAAACCTTTATCTAACTATTGTTTCTCAAAATACCCTCCATCTAGATCTTAGATCTGTATGAAGTCTGAAGGGACAAAATCAGGGTTTATGTGATAAGGATGGGTAAGGTTTCCAGTGAAATTATCATAGGTCAGCCAATGAGTTAATACATTGTCTTGGTGGAAAACATTCCTTGTCACTTATTTCCTGGCCTTTTTTTCACCACCATAGTTTTAAATTTTCTTAAAATTTCAAAGAATACCCTTTCGGAGGGTCTATCAGATTATCCCTTAACTTTTGGGGATCTCAAATAGCCTGAACCTGACCTGCCTTGTAGCCTTGAATTTAACTTGTCATTGGAAACCGCTGTTTAGATTGGCTTAAGCCTTAGACCTCAGGGTTGATTTGAACCTCAGGGTCAGAGGTTCAAACTCACTGATTATTACTCAGAAACCCTATACAGGGTCGCTATGAGTCAGAAAGGACTCTACAGGACTCGATAGCACTTAACAAGACTAAGACCAGGTATATTACTGAGAGAACTTTCCTGAACCAACCACTGATTGCATAGGAATGTTTTGTTTGGAATTAACTCATCCATGAGTGAACTGGAACCCTACTAGCAGTCTTTTTCACTTATCCTTGTATAAGTAATTTAAGATTCTACTGCCCAGAAATCATCACTTTGAATCTATGTGTCCAATGTGAGAAAGTTAAGGAGTAAATTTGGGTAAGGAATATATATGTATATAACTTTCTAAAAATTAGAAAGGTTTTTAAATTTAATTTGGGAATGGTATTTGGAGAGATTGTGAACTCCTTTTTTATCTTTGTAATGAGAGACAATCTGTTCTTTGTCTGGGAGGAGTCCCTGGGTGGGGACTCAACTACTCACCAAAAGGTTGGAGATTTGAATCTACCCATAGGTACCTCAAAGAAAGGCTTGGTGTTCTACTTCCAAAAATCAGCCATGGAAAACCCTATATAGCACACTTCTACACTGACACACATGGGATCAGCGAGTCAGAATCAATTCCATAGAAACTGATTTTGTATTTGGAAAGATTATATCTATTGTAGTTCTTCTTAATTTTATAGGAGTCCTTGCCAGAGATCCAAAAAGAACATCGTAGTTTACTTCAAGAACTGAAAATAATTCAAGAGAATGAGCATGCACTTCAAAAAGATGCACTTAGTATTAAGTTGAAACTTGAACAGATAGATGGTCACATTGCTGAACATAATTCTAAAATAAAATATTGGCAAAAAGAGGTAAGACGGGTATCACTTAAATTTCACTTATTATAATGTGTTTTTTTATGGAGAAAGTTGGTATTTCGTTTGTTTTTGAGGGATTTTGTGATTCTTAATTCCATGACATAATCACTTCTCACATTTGGGGGAGATAATAGACTACCTGTAATAATCTAAATGTTTATTAAAAATCTAGGTAACAGTTAAAACTAGTTAACTGGAATTTCATACTAGGGATAATCTGAAGTTTGGAAAAAAAGACTACATGAACATATTAGAAAATTAAAGTCCTTTTAAGAACTCACACAGAAATTTGTTAAAACTCCTTAACATACAGTGTTTTAGTAGGTGTGTAATTTATCACATATTGTCCATTTTTAAACAGTTAGCCTAGTGTGCTGTACTTTCTCTTACAATCATTTTTAAATTTTAGATTTCAAAAATATCATTGCATCCTATAGAGGATAATCCTGTTGAAGAGGCTTCAGTTCTAAGCCCAGAGGATCTTGAAGCAATCAAGAATCCAGATTCTATAACAAATCAGATTGCACTTTTAGAAGCCCAGTGTCATGAGATGAAACCGAACCTTGGTGCCATTGCAGAGTATAAAAAGAAGGTATGGATGCTGTTGTGTTGAATAGTTCAAAAAACCCCATTTGATAAACTTTAATATTATATAATTCTAAGTGCTGTTGAGTCAAATCTGACTCACAGGGAACCTGTGTGCTAACCTTATAGTTAGCAGTCCAGCGTTTCGCCTGCTGTACCTCACCAGAACTCCTTTATATATAGTTAACCATGTTGTCTCCCTCACTGATAACCTCATTTTTGTCAGATTAGATGGTTTTCTCATGATAATTATCTTTTCATAGGAAGAATTATATTTGCAGCGGGTAGCAGAATTGGACAAAATTACTTCTGAAAGAGATCATTTTAGACAGGCATATGAAGATCTTCGGAAACAAAGGCTTAATGAATTTATGGCAGGCTTTTATATAATAACAAATAAATTAAAAGAAAATTATCAAATGTTAACTTTGGGAGGTGATGCTGAACTGGAGCTTGTAGACAGCTTGGATCCCTTCTCTGAAGGAATCATGTTCAGGTTTGTGACTATAAACATATTTGAATTCTAATATTGTCTGTACATATTCTTAAAAACAGTGTTTCTTGGAAGTGGTATATGTTGGTTAGATCCAAAACTTCAGCTTTACTTAATGGCACATACTAATTAGTTCACATACTGACATTTTACATCATATGTTATAGACAAACAGCAAATACTGGCTCTTCACAAAATGTTCAATCTCATTTTCCAGCATCTATTTCTTTTTTTAAGACATTTTAATCATTGAGATTTAGAAATTATAAAGTAAAACATTACACTGAAAAAAGTGAATAGTAAAAACATTACATACTATTTGGTGGATATTTAGTTCTGTGACTGTCAAAAGCAAATTAGAGTTTTCAAAGGAATGTGTTAAGAAACTAGTTAACAATCATAAGAGTATTATTAACAAATAATTTGAAGAATAAGAGAGTTTTCTGGTTTCAGTGTTCGACCACCTAAGAAAAGTTGGAAGAAGATCTTCAACCTTTCTGGAGGAGAAAAAACTCTTAGTTCATTGGCTTTAGTATTTGCTCTTCATCACTACAAACCCACCCCCCTTTACTTCATGGATGAAATTGATGCAGCCCTTGATTTTAAAAATGTGTCTATTGTTGCATTTTATATATATGTAAGTAGCCATTTATGACTTTCATTTTGAAAATTGTATATATTGTTGTTAAGTGCTGTCGAGTCAGTTCTGACCCATAATGATCCTTGCACAGGGTTTCCGAAGCTATAAATCTTATGGGAGCAGAAAGCCTCATCTTTCTCCTGTGGAACAGCTGGTAGTTTCAAACTGCTGACCTTAAGGTTTGCAGCCCGATTCATAACCACTACACTACCATATAGTATCAACTTAATTTATTACTTTTGAGCTTTTCCCATATTCTTGAACTCTGTGTCCTATAGTATGAGACAAATATTTCCATTTTGGAAACAAATAAATTGATGCTGCACCTAGCACCAGAATTAACAATTATGCTGCCTGGAGCTTTTTCCACTAGGAGACTTCTAGGCAAACGCGCCCAAAATTTCCAAGTTACTCTGAAAGTAATACTGTTAGGGGTATTATCTATGCTGTCTTTCCTATTCATTTAAGTTCACCAGTGTAATGTTGATTTATAGCCCAAAAATGATTTTAGCAAAATGAAGCCTTAGGTATTTATTATGTTCTTTACCTGCTATTGCTTAACATTTCTAATTTTTCTTTTCTCTTTAGGAACAAACAAAAAATGCCCAATTCATAATAATTTCACTTCGAAATAATATGTTTGAGATTTCTGATAGACTTATTGGAATTTACAAGACATACAACATAACAAAAAGTGTTGCTGTAAACCCGAAAGAAATTGCATCCAAAGGACTTTGTTAAATTTCCTATCACTGAAGACTCCTTGAATTCATTCTGCATTGTCTCTTACATTTTTTGTAAATGGTTTATTGTATAAAATATTCCTGAACTGAATCACAAAATTTAATTTTGCGCTGTGAAGACATTTTTTAAGTATAATTTTAAAAATCCTTATACCCTTTTTGAAGTTCTAAAAGTCTGACAATTTTTTTACACCTCAGACTTGAAAAAATTAGATACCTGGAGGGTTAGGTAACTTGCCCGTAGTCCCAAGTTACTACCAGGAGAACAAAAAATCTGATGCACATTAAAGCTTTAAGATCAACTGATCAGTGAGCTTAGTATGCCCTCGTGAACCTTCAGTCTACACTGGAAAGTTGCCAACTAACCTTGATCAATTCAGATTTTCTGTTTTACTTAGTCTATAAATTTGATTACCGCTGTATTTGTTAAGAGCCATCAAGGCAGTTCCCACTCATAGCAACCCTGTATAGGATTTCCGAGGAATGGCTGGTAAGCTTGCACCACCAACCTTATAGTTCAGACAGACTTTCAGTCCAGCGCATTAACTCACAGTGCTAAATTGCTAAATTGACAGACAACTTAGTTTTCAGAAGGTATTCTGAAACTGAACCAAGTATTTTCCTTGGGCATTAAATTTTTAGATATGTACCTTGTTGGTGGCTGGTAGTTTTATGCTGTGGACATCCGTTCCAACTCATAGCAACCCTGTATAGGGTTTCTGAGGCTGTAAATCTTTATGGGAACAGAAAGCCTCATCTTCTGCAGTACAGCTGGTAAGTTTCAAACTGCTAATTTTGTGGTTAGTATCCTGACCAGTAACCACTGTGCTACCAGAGCTCCTTGGATACACACCGTGGTGGTGGTAGTGTGCTGTGGAGTTGGTTCCGACTCACAGATACTGTATAGGGTTTCTGAGGCTGTAAATCATTATTGGGAGCAGAAAGCCTCATTTTTTTCTCATGGAACGGCTGGTAGTTTTAAACTGCTGATTTTGAGATTAGCAGCTTGACTTGTAACCACAAGAGTTGATTGCATCACTGATTGGGTATTAGAAATGTAACAATGTATATATATATATATAAATTAATGTATAAGCATTAAAGCAAAATCTGAAACAAGTGTGTTTATATAAGGAGACAGTGTGGAAGGCAATGTAATGGGTAGCCAAGGGAGCTTCAGAAAGTTGGTAGAACAATTCTATTATCTGTTACAAGACCTTTTGTAATTTAGTGGGTTCCAGTTCATAATGACCCTGAATAGTGTTTCTGATGAGCAGCTGGTAGGTTTGAACCACTGACCTTGTAAGCAATCCATCCAGTGCTTATCCTTCCTACAGTACTATATATATATATATATATATATATATATATATACTGTTAGGGGTATTATCTATTTATATATATATATAAAATGATAGGACTTTTTCAGTGGTAAGTTGTTAAGTGCCATGGAGTCAGTTCCGACCCATAGCGACCCTATACAGGGTTTCTGAGGGTGTAAATCTTTACGGGAGTAGAAAGCCTCATCTTTCTCCCGCGGAGTGTCTGGTAGTTTCGAACCACTGACCTTAAGATTCACAGCCCAATTCGTAACCACTACGCTACCAGAGCTGGGATTTAATTTTTTTAGTACATTTTTATAATAAATTCTAATGCTTACGTACCTTATCAAGCCATTTAATGCAATTGAAATGTGGAAGCGTTTATTAAGTATTTTTGTTAAAGTTACACAAGAGAACAGTGTGTTTAAAGAATCTGTACACCATAAAATTCATCAAAAATCTTTTATCTATTAAAAATAAATGTTAAGGCATTCTCTGTACTTTTCTATATTGTTACAAAAAATTAACTCTTAAACAGATCATTAAATAATCTTGACCTTAAATCCTTTAAAGCTGGCATGACAAGGTATATAATCTGAAGATGTCAGGTTTGCATTAATCTATAAAAGTATTGCCCATTTCACTACAGGCACTCAATGGCTGGTGGGGGAGGAGAAATGGTATTTCTCTTCTCTTCTTCCCTTCCTGAACTGTAGAGCCAGGCATGCAATCTTAGTGTCAGTATATTAAGGCTCATTACTTTCTTTGGTTATAAAACATATGTTCTCAAATTTGTGCTATAGGCTCTGCCCATAAATGAAATGATCTACATATTTCTTCTACCCCTTCAATAATTACCCCTCAGCCCTGCTTTAACACTGGGAGGCAGGAAACAGCTGTGTCATTAATGAACGATCTAGCAAATTCAAACCAGTGACCTTCAGATGAAAGACCTATTATTCCATGGATGGTCTCCAGAGCAATTTGGTCCCTTAACACTGGGTTTTGGCTGAAGATTCTAAGACTTGAACTATTAAAAAAAGAAAAAATACACAGTCCTTGACACAATTTGTAATGATTATATTCTATTGTGCCAACAATTCCTTTAAAAAATGCCCATTTCAGAACTGTGAGAGTAAGTGCTTGATGTCTTTAACAGCTAACATTTCAGTGCTTACTCATATACAAGGTAGCTTCAGAAAGTTTGGTAAATGAAATTAAAAGATAATTGAATTTTCCCACAAACTTTTGAAGCCCCCTTATATTCATGAAATACATGGTACTGGTACTTTTGTGGTAAGAACATTTTTTTAAATCTAACAATATGTATTTACATTTGCAAGTAACTGGATACCTCCCTTGCACCTTTCAAGTGCTATATGCCCTTACAGTGCAAGTCATTTTCTGACTTTGGTCACAAACAGTTAATATGGACACTTTAGATTAACTGTCCTTCAAACTTGTTTTCAAAAGATAAGCCTCTAGGTTTAGGTATAAGACATTTTTAGGATCAGAACCAAAGTCTTATTTGAACTAGGGAAGACTTAAAGAGAGATGTGCTCTAAGAGTAAAGTCTATTTAAAAATTGGGGAAATAAACGTTTGTGTTTAGGTTACATGGATCATAAGCATCACAGTTCCCTGTCATTGTTGAGAAAGAAATTAACAAAATCTCTTAAGTATAATGCAAGATAATTACAGAAAAGTATCAGTACTTTGGTATTGTTAAACGCCATCAAGTCAGTTCCAACTGATAGCAACATGACCTGTATAGGGTTTCTGAGGAGCAGCTGGTGAACTTGAACTGCCTACCTTGTGGTTCAGTTTTTACCCAAGAGCTGATTTAACTAGTGGAAAGGTTAAATAAAAATACAATGTAAAATCTTAAATTTCAACAAACAGAATATAACCAGTTATCAGAAAATGTTACTGCTTAAATTATTCAAGGGGAATAGGTTTATTTGGAAGGAATGTTTTTAAACATTTTAGGACTCTTACATAAAATACACTTAGGAAAGTGTGATCAAATGGAAAGATTAATATATTAATGTTTTATAATTAATCACATGAATATAATTCCTTATCACTCACATAGCACTGCGTTTGACTCAAAATCTCACCTACAAGCAATGTCAAGGATTTTACCATCTTTTCATCTAAAAGCTACATATAACAATTGCAAAGTCAAGCACTACTATATACAATTATTGTAGAATACTGGTACAGGAATGTTTAAAGGTCACAGTGCAATAGTGTCAATTTTATCAAGTCAAAATGGGATTATGTACTTTTAATATTCAAATGAATAGTTTTATTTTCTAATTGAATCATGTTTCAGACATTATGTAATTCTAATTTTCACACACGATTTCTAACACAAGTATGAAAAGTATAACATTTCTCTATGTGACAACTTTCAATTTTGGCTATTGACCACGTTCTCCCTACTTCTCCATTTATAGTCTTCATAGACTAAGCCAAGTAAAGCAATTTAGATTTGGATTTTCATAGAGAAACTATTTTCCAAATGAATTCCTTAAGTGAATATAAAGTTTTACATAGTCTATCCTTTAAACCATACAAATTGTTAGAAAATTTTTGATATACAGATAGAGAAGCTTCAGAAAAACATACTGAAGTGATTTCATTTAAAAAGGTGATTATATGTTGGTCAAAAAAAAGTATCAACATTAATATTACTGATATTAATGCAACTATAACAATATTTAAAATTTTAAAAAGTTCAACTTCTTTTTCATCCTTATCATGCAAGGAAGATGACGGTGTCCTTTTTGAAGAAATTTTCATTTCAGGAATGAGGACTGTCTTGATTTGTCCAATTTCTGTTCTACACCATTCTTCTTTCAGTACTTGGCTTACTCGAGGATAAATTTCAACAGGTTGGACTTCAGGAAGTGGTCTTTGTTTCAAGACCTGCACACGCTGACGGACATCATCAACTCTTTCAAGAAATTTCAGTGGAGATTCTTCTTGCAAAGATGCTATCAGTGTCATCAATTCAAGCTGCTGCTCTCTTATTTCTTTCATTCTTTCAATTTGTGGGGTATATTCTTGACTAATCAGATTTCCAACATCAGAGAGAGCAGCTAAGAAAATTTTTTTCTTCTGTTCTACTGTATCACTGAGTTCCTTAAAATACTGGAGAACAACTTCTTTATCACCTTGGACCATTTTCTCAGAATGAGATTTTTGTTGTTCTAGCTTTTCAAGATGATGAATGAGATCTGTCCAGTATGTATCAGTTAACTGTTCAAGCAGTTTTTGAGGCGTGTCCTTTTCTTTTAGATAGGCACTTTGAAGATCATCTATAGGATGTCCATGATGTTGACCTATGGTGAGACAATGGCCACACACTAATTTTTTATCCAGTAGACAGTAAACATTTAATGGCTGTCGGTAATGTTCAGGGCAGGTGACAATATCTGGATGGTCTTCTTGCTGGTATTTTTCAATAATAGCCCTTAATGCAAAATTAACAGGCAAAGACTCAATACCAGTTGGAGCAATTTCAATAATACTCCTGCAATTAGGGCATTTGAGTGGAATTCGTAAAGGTCTCCATATGTAAAAGTTGCCAGATGCCTGAAGAACATTTTCCAAACAATTTCTACAAAATGTATGAGAGCATGGTAGTACACGAGGATCTTCAAAAATACTGTAACAAATTGGACATGTTAATTCGTCCTCAAAATTGTGCATTTCCTGTCAAGAGAAAAAAAAAATTTTTAATTCTACATAACAGACACCTGCACATGTAAAGTAACTGTTAACATACTGTGTTTATCATTTAAAACCACCATTTGTCTCAGTTTACCAAGATATACTAGAAGCTAGTACCAGCAGGATCACCCAAGGTGAAAGGGTTTCAGACTTTCCAGACTATGAAAGACCAGGAAGGCAGGCCTAGCAATATATTGAAAATTAGAAAAACCTCATTAGTCACAACAGAATACAGTTTAACTCTTGTTTGGGACATCTCAGCAGGAGAGATCAACCTTGGGAGGACATGTTTACTGTTTTGGAAGAAGGGCAGCCAGAGTGTTCCTTGAAGGCCCGGATGGCTAAGCTTCGCCTCTCATACTTTGGACATATTGTCAGGAGGGTACAGTCGCTGGAGAAGGATGTCATGCTGGGTAAGGTGGAGGGTCAGAGAAAAAGAGGAAGACTCCCAACGAGATGGATCGGCCAGGTGGCATCAAGTGTGGCGGCAGTAGTGAGGTTGGCCCAGGATCGGACATTGTTTCATTCTGCTGTGCATGGGGTCACTATGAGTCGGTTCCAATTCGATGGCACCTGACAACAACAAGTGAAGTAGAGAGCCAGCAAAGGTAAAGAAGTCCCTTGGTGAGACTGGTATGGTACAACAGCCACAGTGAAGTATTCAAACATACTGGCACATTGTGAGGTAGCAGCACAGAACTGTGCATAAGGTTGACATGAGTCAAGAGTCGACAGCTATTTTATTTATGTCTAGCCACAGAATCAGCATTGAACTGTGAACCATAGTTCAAACCTGCCTTGGAAACCTATACAGGGTTGCTGTGAGCTGAAACTGACTTAACAAGAAGCTTTCATTTGAAAAGAGGATAAAATAAGGTATTTCACTAAGAAAAATGACTTTTCTTAGCAACTCAATTCCTATATATGTTGTTAGCTGCCAGTGAGTGACCCCAACTCATGATGACCCTGTGCACACAATAGGATCCGACTAATACGACTCATAGTTTTTAAACAGTAAAATGCAGGACTTTTCCTTTCTTAGTCTGGAAGCTCTGGTAAAACCTGTTCAGCAAAAGAGCAATTTGAGGTGTACTAGTCAGCAACTAAACACAGGTCTCCCACATGGAAGGCAAGAATTCTACCACCAAACCACCACTGTCCCCCATATATGTTGTCAGAGTCAGCTCTGACACTCGGTGAACCTATGTGCAACAGAACAAAACACTGAGCGGTCCTGTACCATCATCATAATTATGACCCATTGTTGCAGGTCCCAATATATAATACTGAATAATTGACCAAATTGAAGAACTGAATCCTTGAGGGCAAAAATCCTACACAAAACAACTCCAATTAGTTGGTAATAAAATGCTTCAAGTTAAGAGTAGTAAGTTTGTTTCTTCTATGTAATGCAAACTAAATTAAAATTCAGCGTGTTCTGGTGAAGTCTAAAGTTTATTGTTCTAAAATCAAAATGAACCATGCAAATGAAATGGCAAGATGAACTATTTCTATGAAATGATATTAAGAGGTAGGCTTCCAGTTGGAACATAAGAGTAGGCACTGACTCGGTGACAATGAGTTTAGTTTTTTGGTTTTGATTACCCATTACTATAAATTTTTTGATTTCATGAATTGGAATATTAAAGCCCAGGATCAACATGGTGCAATTTTTTAAGGCAATAATTTTAACTTGAAGATTGTTAAGTGCCATAGAGTTGGTTTCAACTCATAGTGACCCTGGTAAAGGGTTTCTGAGGAGTGGCTAGTGGGTTTGAACTGCCAACCTTGTGGTTAGCAGTCAGTGCTTATCCTACCAGGACCATACCAAGACTCCAATTTGAAGAATGGGCTGTGTGCTGTGGAGTCGATTCTAACTCACAGTGAACCTGTATAGGTTTGCCAGGCTGTAAATCTTTAACAGTAAGCCTCATCTTTCTCACATGGAGTGGCTGGTGAACTTGAGCTGCTGACCTTGTGGTCAGCAACCCGGTTCATAATCCACTATGCTACCAGGGCAGGGCTCCTAATTTGAAGGTTGTTGCTATGTACGGTCAAGTAAATTCATTGTGAACTTGGACAGGGTTTCAAATGAGTGGCTGATAAGTTTGAACCACTGACCTCACAGTTCAAATCAACCTTATGGTCCAGTGCCTTATCCTATAGCACTATATCAGGACTACAAATTTGAAGTATTAGAAAGGGGAAAACTCCTTGTAATGAAAATTAATATGACAGATGGAAGTGGTTGATTGTGAGTAGTCAGTCATCTTCCCTTCATGAATATGTCCCTTGATGAGTGTCTGTGAGACACATAAACGTTCAGACACAAGCAACTTGATCTCTTGGCAAGCTATTAGTGACATGGTTTAACAATAGACACTTGATAATTCTGCACCTATCCTCAATGCTAAAAAGTCACAACCCTCAGGACTTACTTCTAGATAGAGAAGAATCAAATTACAAGATAAAACCCCAAATGCCATTCATGTAAAAGACAGCCCTTGTCCTCACTCACTGAACTGGTCAAGGTTCCAAAGACAAGACTAAAATGCAAAAATTACCTAACTTATTTCTGCAGACTCCCTTCAGACACAGCTTCTAAGACACCCAGACACAGATGATAGGAGAGTGTCCTGCAGCCCACCCCTAGGAAGGACAGTGGCTTCCAACTCTCCCAGTCTCCAGTGCTCTTCTGGCTCCCCCTCCACCCTGGAATACCACCCTTTTCTCCTCTATCTTATACCCTTCATGGGTCCCTCTCCTTCCTGGACTCCTTTCCCACAAGGTATGGTTCTTGACCTGCCCAAATTACTTGTAACCTGGGCAGCCAATTTTCTTCTTATACCTCTAGATGCCCCTCCCTCTCAGGTCCTTGGGGCCTTATGGGCAGGGCAGAGACCTTCCTACCAACTCAAGGCTCTCCCAGCCTGGAAGGATCACTCCCAGGACCACCACCTCCTGGCTGAGGTACCCTTTGCTCTCCCAACAGCACCACTCTTCCTGCCCCAAAAAACCTTCAAGGCCTCAAGTGCCGTTCCCAAGCTCAGGCAGCTGCTCCAGCTGCTCCAGTAGCCTGCATGGGCTCTCCTCCCTGCCCTGGCATCCCAGTGTGGACCTCCCGGGATCCACTGCACTAAAGGGCTGCTTCCCCATTTCTGGTGATGCTTGCAGGCCAGGCCTATACCTTCTTCCTCAAACATACACTAACCTGTGCAGCCCTCCAGTCTGCTCCGTCAAGCGGACCTATACCACCACCAGGGTAGGCTCCTGGTTATGGCCATGATACTTCTGCACTGGAGTTACGGTGGGCCACTGCTAAGCACACATACCCACTGTTACACCTGCGCACCTCACCAGGCCCTGAGCCTGCCACATCGCACTCTTTGACCCCTGAGGTTGTGGGTACCCCTCCAGATAAACTTCTGGCACCACCACCCACCCCCCTTACTCCCTACCAGGTTCCCCAGGGGAGGGAGCCTGGACTCCCTTAGGTGCTACAACCCACTGTCATCCCCAGGCTTTGACAAGGCCTGCTGGATTGTCCATCAGTGAGGAGTAAGGAGTCCTGGTGTGGCACTGTGAGTTAACACGCTAGACTACAAAGTTGGTTTGAACCTCAAGGCCAGCAATTCAAGCTCACCAGCTGCTCCTTGGAAACCCTATACAGGGTCGCTATGGGTCAGAACCAACTCGAGGGTACTTTATAACAAAATAAGTGAGGCATAGGCGTACAAACATTACCAAATCATCCTCACTGTGTCCTGGTATGGCGCTGTGGGTTAATGCGCCAGACTTCTAAGCCATTTGAACTATAATATAAGGCCGGTGGTTCAAGCTCACCAGCTGCTCCTTGGAAACCTTATACAGGTTTCTTGGCCTTGCTATGGGTCAGAACTGACTGGATGGCACATAACAACAACAAATTATGAAAGTTTGAGAAAACAGCATCTCAAAATAACAATATATTTTAAATAGACAAAACACCTCTTTTGACTTTTTCATTCTTGGCTCCCTTCACCATCTTCCAAAACAAACCCTTCCTCACCCTACAAGTCTCACAGTGAGTCATGTCCCAGACCAGGTCCCTCTTACTGTCATGAAATACTACACTTTTCCTTCACAGTACTTCCACTTAAAATCGTTTTTAAAAATAGCTTTGTCATACTTTAAACAGTTACATAGCATTTTTGTTGACATTAGGATGTAAACCTCCAAATAAGTTCAAGAATCGTGTCTACACTATAGTTGTGTCACTGTCATCTAACAGACTGGACACACACAGTAGCCATTCACTTACTACTGAGTGAATGAGCAAATGTCTCATAAATGAATTTAACAAAATGTCAGATCTTAGTGTTTTTCTTTATTTAAAAAAAGGCAAAATTTTTACTTGGTGTGGGAATAATGTTAACAGGAGCGTCCACTACAAAGTACTCCTCTCAGACTGACATTATTTAGAACCCTAATGAGCCAAGTTGTGCCACTTGAGGTAACTCATGTTGTGAAGCATTCCAGGAAACTAAGGTAATTGGGCAGCAACACAGAAGATGACATTCACTGCAAATTAATTCAAGTGAATGCATGCTGGGAAGACTTTGCCCTATACTTACATGGAATTCTGAAGTCACACACAAACCACGCAAGAAACAGAATGTTTCTCAGGTATTTTAATATCAGAATTCACAATAAAGGGATAAACAGAATAACATTTTGTAAGGAATAAAATGTGAGACGCATTCAAAATTGACATACATGCAATCTAGATTTAACATTAGTATTAAAGCTATTTAATCATTAGTAGCTAAATTAACACTAAAACAGAAGCCTTTTTCTCCAAAATTCTATTTATATTTTGTCAAAAAGCTAGGTAACAAGTGTTTCCTGAGAATCAAAAAGAAGAATTTTCTTTAGAAAGAGGATATCCACAATATTATAAAGAAAATGTCATCTCCTAAGCATACAAAATGGAAGCAAAAACAATGACGGTCTCAATGCATAAAACTTTTAATAATAAATGCATAAAACTTTTAAATTTAATCAGAGCTTTGGATAGTATGAAGGTTACAGATACCAAATTTTATTCTCTTCTTCTGATTTTTTAAAAACTGACTTTAGATAAACAGATGTCAGAACAGAGTGGAAAAAGTAAGCTTGGCTGAAAAATAACTTTGCAAGGCCAAGAAATCTCTGACTATGGCTGCTGTCTGAGACATATAAAATATAGGTGGAGTCCTAGTATGGCACTGTAGGATGAGTATTGGACTGCTAACGGAACTAACAACAAAGTCGGCAGTTCAAACCTACCAGCCACTCTCGGAAACCCTGTACAGGGTCACTATGAGTCGGCACTAACTCAATGGCACACAACAACATCATGCTTACAAAAGGAGCACAATGGTTAAGCACTCAGCTGCTAACAGAAAGATCAGTGATTCAAATCCACAAATGTGGAAGAAAGATGTAGTTGTCTGATAACATCAAGATTTATAACTTTGGAAACCCTATGAGGCAGTTCAGTCCTTCTCTATCCTATAGCGTTTGCTGTAAGTCAGAACTACTCAATGGCAATAGGTTTGTTTTTGTTTTGGGAATCATGCTCACAGACTAGTTCTTCTAGTAATTAATATGACATTTTATGCGCCTAGGCTGGTGAGAGGGAAAAGAAAACAAAAAACTTCACTTATGTATATTTTCTAAGATGAACACCTTGGATTTAGCTATACTGTATAAATACTTTAAAAAATACTTCCTATTCATGTGTGCATCAAAAAAAAAAGGTAATAGAGATAAATACTGATGGTTGAGAGTGCATGAATGGGATTGTAATCATTACAATGATTTGCTGTGTGTAAAAAACTGATGATCTGCCCTGTAAATCTTCATTCACTCAATATACAATAAAAGCTTAAAAAAAGAATAGTGCCTATCTATTAAATAAAAAGGTAAAATGTCTTTGTTAACTACTTTCTCCTACCATCATTCAATCAACATTGTATTGGGAGGACGCTTAGATTATGAAACCAATGCCAATATAAACACATTCAGAGACACAAACGACACTAGATAAAATAATGTAAATAAGCAAACAAACCAATCAGCCAAGCCTAACATCCTAAAAGCCTGTTGTTAGTTGCTGTCGAGTCAATTTCGACCCATAGTGACCAAGCATGCTGAATATGACGTTCCTCAGGGTTTTTTCAGAAGTCGATGACGGAGCCCATCTCCGCAACAGTTCCTGGGTCTGTTTTAATTGTCAACATTTTGGCTAGTAATCCTGCGTTTGTTTAACCCTTTGTGCCATCCAGGATCTCAAAAGCCTCTAGAAATTTCTAAAAACTACCATAAAGAAAAATAATTCAGATTCCATTTAAAATACATGAATATAAAACTAATACAAAGATGCTGGTGGCCAAGGGACAGGTTTGCAGAATATGTTCTTTGGTTGTTTAAATAATTATATATTCCTGAGTGCTTCTGTGTACCCCACACCCACACACAAAAAAAAACAGAGGGAACAGAAGCAAATACTGTTGAATGACGATGCACAGTGGATATTGTAATCACTGCAATGAAATGATGAGTGTGAAACTGATGTTCCCCTATGTAAACTAATCACTCAATTCACAATAAAAACTTTAAAAAAATTTTTTTAAACTAATAAAATGTCAAACAAAAATTTAATTTTAAACCACCACAAGAATCACATAGCAAGAGGAAAAAATACACGGCAATAGAATGAACAATAGACATGAAAAAGAAAATTACAAATTAAACATAAATAGGCATAAAAAGATAAATTTAACTACCTAATGATACAGATTAAAATGAGATACCACTGGTCACTGTTCATACTGCCAGTCTTTTTTACTAAAACCCATTCATTACGTATTATACAAGGTCACTATCCTAGCGTGGCGATGTAGAATAAACACTGAATCGTAAGGGTTGAACCAACCACTCCTTGGAAATCCTATACAGGCTCACTATGAGTCAGAACTGACTGAACAGCACTTAACAACAAAACAACAACCAAACAAAACATTGGAAACATACCCAGAGAAGCAGTGATGCCTGAAATGGAGGCAGAAACAATGATGAGGAGAGATGGAGCATCTGGGGACTTAGACCCAGAGAGGGAGAGGGGCTTCGTGCTGAAGACCGGGGGGTGGGGGCTGGAAGGCTTGTAGGATATACCCTTTAGTTGGTTGATAATGCATGGAGGGGATTGTAAGCATGGCAATGAAACTATTGTTTAGGAAGACTGTAAAACTAATGGTCTCCCATGTAAACTATCACATAATTCACAATAACATTTTAGAAAAAACAAAGACTGGAAACAACTGACCACACTAGAAATTCTGGTGTGATGCAGCAGGATAATGCACTGGACTGCAAGGTCCATTTGAACCACAGGTTGATAGTTCAAACCCACCAGCTGCTCCTCAGAAACCCTATACAGGGTGGCTATGAGTCAAACTGACTGGACAGCACTTAAGAACAACAACAACATTTGGTACTCCATAGCTCTGGTAGCATAGTAGTTATGAATCAGGCTGTGAACCGCAGGGTCAGCTGTTCAAAACTACCAGCTGTTCCACAAGAGAAAGATAAGGCTTTCTGCTCCCATAAAGATTTACAGCCTTCGAAACCCTGTATAGGGTCACTATGAGTCAGAACCGACTCCATGGCACAAAACCACCACCACTCCTTACTCAATCCAAATAGTAATACCAATTTCCAGCCCTGGCAGAAGAAGACTATAGATTCTGTGGAAAAGCGGAACCACACAGGTTCTAGACTTATTTATGAACTCCACATTCAGTTGCAGTGGGGGTGAACCGCCACAGTGGAAATGGAGATTAAGTGGAAATTGACATTCTAAAGCAGCACAGTCCAATAAAATTGGAAACTGGATGGAAATGTGTCATATCCATGTTGTGCAATATTGTAGCTACTGATGGCATGAGTCCCGGTGTGGTACTGTGATAAAAGCGCTGAACTGTTTGTTACCCACAAGGTCAGTGTTTCAAACCCACCAGCGAGCGTCTCCTTAGAAACCCTATACAGAGTCACTATGAGTCAACTGATGCGACAACACTTACTGATGTGGCTACAGAGCTCTTGAAATATGTCTAGTGCAACTGCGGAACTAAATTCCTAATTTTATAGTGTCGTGACTACTCTCTTCTGCCTACCAGAAAAATGCTTGTACTTCTCTAACACGAAATGGGGAGACTGCTCTTTGGGGAAAACAAAATGTAAGTGGAGATACTGACAATTTGGGGAACTCCTCTAACCTAAATCTGGTAGCTACTTGCTCACTCTACAGTACTAGATTTCAAACTTTGGTTTCAGGTGCTCTTTATAGTTTAATTGGTGAGACCTCCAAAAGGTTTTACTTATTTCTAATACAGAAATTTAAACTAATGTATTTTTAAATGTTTAGTAATTTACTGAAAATAATAAATTTAACCAATTTTTATGAAAAAATATTTTTAAAATATAATAATAATAATTAGAGGAGGACTGTTTTACATTTTTGAAAACCTCTTTAAGGTCTGGTTTAATAGGACATAAGTTAAGAGCTCTGGTAGCGTAGTGGTTACGAATCGGGCTGCAAACCGCAAGGTCAGCAGTTCGAAACTACCAGCTGCTCTGCTTTCTGCTCCCGTAAAGATTTATAGCCTTGGAAACCCTGTTCAGGGTCGCTATGGGTCGGAACCGACTCGATGGCTCTTAACAACAAACAACAAGTTCCCGTACTGCTACTGTAGTTGATTTATTATTGTATCAGAAGTCATGTAGCCTGTGGAATATTTTACTACATGTTCATGAGAGAAGATTAAAACAGGCAAATAATATCTTTTATTTACAATAGACGTTTTATATGTAGTAGGTAAGTATATAAATATATGCTAGGTTTCTAGTATTCAGGAGGGAGTAGCCACTAGCCAAATGTGACTATAAAATTAGGACTTTAACTCTGCAATTGCACTAGACATATTATGTATATAGTAAAATTAAATGAAATTTTATAGCATATATTACATATTAAATATATTTAATTTATCATCAAATAATAATAACAGTGTTATTATGAAAACAGTTAACCTGAAAAGGCCTCAGAGACTCCTATAGAGTCACTTTGAGAAGGGCTACCCTACAATGAAGTAGTGTGGCACTGTGGGTTAATGCGCCAGACTGCAAAGCCGTTTGAACTGCAAGGTTGGCAGCAGTTCAAGCTCACCAACTGCTCCTTAGAAACCCTATACAGGGTCGGAATCGAATCGAGGGCACCTGACAACAACAACCCTACAATGAAGCCCTCTAGCTGACACATTCCCTCTACATAAAGAGGTTCCGCAATTTACTGCTTTCTTAATTTCAGGAAAACCTTCAACAAGAAAAAAAAAACAAGAATGCCAAGTAAAAAAAGGAAGCTCAGGAACAAAAAATGTTGTTGTTGTTGTTAAATGCCGTCAAGTTGGTTCTGACCCACAGCAACCCTGTACAGGGTTTCCAAGGAAAGGCTAGTGAGCTTGAACCACTGATCTTGCAGTTCAAACGACTTTGCAGTCCAGCACATTAATCCACAGTGCCATACCAGGATTCCTCAGGAACATAAATAATTTAGGGAACAGAATAAACTTAAAAATAAAATATAATGCTATGCAAATCAAAGTACTCCAAGAACAAAAGAGCAGAAATTTACAAAATCAATAAAAAACTTGAATGATAAAATTAGTGAAATAAAAAGTAGAAAATGTGAGATAAAATAAATATTAGGTACTAGTCGAGGAAGTCCAATATCTACTGAACAGACTTCTCAAATGGAGAAAAAAAAAAACACAGAAACAGAGTTAAAGAAACTATACAATACTCCAGAACTGAAGGAAATGAGTTCCCAGATTGAAATGTGCGCTAAATACCTAGCAGAATAATATAAATAATAACAATATTCTATTATGATAGTTGAGGTTTTATATCAGCTAACTGGGCCAGGATTCCCATTGGTTTGTTGATATGTAGCTATGCCCATGGTGACATCTAATACTGTGTAGTTAACTCTATGATGATTGGCTATGAGCAGACATGGTTAACGCTACGGTCATTGGCTATGAGCAGCCAATCAATTGAAAGGATATTTCCTCAGGGGTTTGGTCTGCTTAAAATATAGTGGACACTTAGGCAACACCTTGCCTGCTTTTCTGCTGGGTCTGGCTCTTGCATCTGGTTTGTCCTTCAAATTCTGCTTGAGCCAGTGGCCTGCTTTATTATCTGTCTGCCTGCTGGACCTGCCTGCCACTCATCGCTCATCTGAACCAGACTTGGGACTCTTCCACCTTTACAGTTAGTTGTGAGCCATTTCCTTGACATAAACTGCTCTGTCTTTCTCTCTGTCTCTCTCTCTCTACACACACACACACACACACACACATATGTTGTTGTTAGTGCCATCAAGTCAATTCCAACCCATAGCAACCCTGTATAGGGTTTCCAAGGAGCAGCTGGTGAGGTTCAACCACCAACCTTGCAGTTCAAACAACTTTGTAGTCTGATGCATTAGCCCACGTATGTGTGTGTGTGTGTATTTCATTAGTTTTGCTTCTCCAGAGAACCCAGCCTAGGACAGCTATATTTTAAAACATTAAAAATAATTTAAATATGCTTCCAAATAATAAAAACACATGTCACATACAAAGTATAAGGATTAGTGTCAGATTTCTCAACACAGGATTCTAGAGGACAATGAGGCATTACCTTTAATAGTCTCTAGAAAAATGGCTTTCATTCTAAAATTCTATCAATTTTTAGGGTAGAATAGCGATAGTCTGAAACATGAAAGGTCTTAAGAAGCAGCTATAGAAGAAAACTAAGAATTCTCACGGGATAATAGTGAAAGAGTCCAGGACAACTATTCAGCAAGCCGAGAACAAGAAGTTTAGAAGAGGAAGACAGATCCAGAAGTGCTGTCTTTGTTAACAGAATATCTCATGCTTGAACTTACTGAAAGAAATAAAAAACAAAATTCTGGGAAGAGTGAAAGCATCATGTAACGTCACTTAGTTGAAATATTAACAGTCATAATGTAAACTTATAAAATAAATTTTTAGTACTAAAAGTCTGTTGGGAGAAGGGAGTTAAGAGGCCGGAACAATGTTTAAGACTTAACTCTTAACCTTCTCCTATAAATTGCTGATCCACAGTCACCACCACCCATCGCCATTTGGTTGATTCTGACTCTTAGTGACACTACATGACAGAGAAGAACTCCTCCACAGACAGTAAGTAATCTTTGTGGAAGCAAGCTGGTGGCTACAAACTGCTAATCTACTGGCTGGCAACTAAGCACTTTAATCACTGTACCACCAGGGCTCCTCACAAGTAGTCAGTCTGTTGTTGCTAAGTGTCATTGAGTCAGTTCCAACTCAGTGATGCTGGTATGGGGTTTCCACAGAGCAGCTAGAGTTTGAACGGCCAACTTGGTAGTTCAAACCCACCTTGCCGTATAGTGCATTATCCAAGTAGTCAATGCTTTTTTAGTTGTTGTTGGTTAAGTGTTGTCGAGTCGGTTCTAACTCAGCAACCCTGTACATGGTTGTCAAGGAGTTGCTGGTGAGCTTGAACCACTGACCTGTGGTTCAAACCAACCTTGCATATCACGACACAAGGACTCCAAGTAGTCAACAGATATCTAAATAGGAAAAATCAATAAATCACAGTATAAACATAATTCAGAAATATACAAGCATACCTCAGAAATACTGTGGGTTTGGATCCAGAGCACCACAATAAAGTTAACTTGATAAACCAAGTTACACATTTTTTTTTTTGTTTCCTGTTGCATATAAAAATTATGTTTACACTATACTGTAGTTAACTAAATGTGCAATAGCATTATGAAAATGTTCGAAATGTTGAGAATTACCAAAATGTGACAAACACAAACTGAGCACATGCTGATGGAAAATGGCACCAATAAAGCTGCTTCATGCAGGGCTGCCACAAACCTTCAATTCACTTTAAACACAGAGAGCTACTCAGCATACGTGAAATGCAGTAAACCAAAGCACAATCCAGTGAGATGTGCGAGTGCCAAATGAAACAACTCAAAGAAATTAAAGTGAGAGCATCTGCAGAACAGAAATTAAGAACAGAGAGAATCAGGTCAGGAGTCTGCCATTCATAATAAATCTGAAGTGCTCTTTCACTTTTAACATACAAATAAAACATAATCATATTTGAAAAACAGAAAGACAAGCCATCTAGGTAGGAAAGTAAATTACTGAAAGAAGGGAAGGGGGAAAAAAAACATAATGGTCTCAGAATTCTCCTCTGGAAGATCAATTTCCTAAAATGCTCACATATCTACCTCCCATAAACTGTTCTGTGATGGGACTGCTGCTACTTCCTCAAGAAATGGACTCTACACCATCGTTACAGAACAACAACCGGGCGGGGTAGGTCGGGAAACTGCTTTCACCAGTAAAATACAGTACAAATTATGCTGCGCCAGGATTGCAAATAGTCCCTAACTAGCCTGGCAGCTTCCTGCCTCCTAAACACGCAAGCCTCTATGTAACAAGGCCAGGCTACTGGGCCGGTAAAAGAAGTCAAGCGGAGAGAAGCTGCAGTGCCAGATATGTGAGTGAAGAAGCTGTCTGGGACATACAGCCAGTCAAGTCTTCAGGTAATTCAGCCCACATCACTCTATGACTGCAAATACATGGTTATCCCAAGTAACAATTGCCCCATTTGAAACCAGGCAGCTTAAACTGATATATTAAGAGGCAATAAATTATTTTAAGCCACTAAATAGTGGGGTAGGTTATTACACAGCAATAAATACCTAGAACATTTCTAAAGGAACAAGGAATGCTAATGAAAATGAAGCAATGCCCACAGGATGTAGAAGGAAAAGGATGACCTAAAGACTGCTATATCCAACTAACATGCAATTTATTCATGTGAAACAATAAAAAAACTCTTAGAAAAATCTATAGCTGCCCCTGTCAAAAAAAGTAAGTCCATAGGGTAGAGCTGAAGCTATATTTTAAGGAGTTTAAAATGAGGGTCAACTAAAGAGAAAGCAAAGAAAAAAAATCTAGTGAAAACAGAAGAACTAATAAAAAATGAAGAAAACAATTAAGAGAAAACAGAAAAGTGCTACAATTCATAAACCCAAGAGTTGGTTCTTTGTGATCTACCTATGATAATCAAACCGCACTAGTCCTACTGCCATAAAGTCAATTCCAACTCATGGAAACCCTACACGACAGAGTAGAAGGGCCTGTCTCTTAGACTACATCTTTATTGGAACAGACTGCCTCATCTTTCTCCCAAAGAGCAGTTGGTGGGTTTGAACAACAGACCTTGAGATTAGTACACCAATGCCTAACCTATTGCGCCCCAGGGCTCCTTCTGTGTTGTTGTTCGAGTTGGTTCCAACTCACAAAGACCTTGTATAAGGTTTCTGAGGAGTAGCTGGTGGGTTTGAACTGCCAACCTTGTGGTTAGCAGCTCCCAAGAGCCCTACTTCCTCTTTGTTTGTCCTTTTGGGCTTAGCCTAGCAATTGACTTGTAACAAATGAAATACAGCAAAAGTAACAGAATAATTCTCCCAAGTGCTCTTGCTCTCTCTCTCCATCTCAATAGGGAGCAGACTTAAGAAATCCATGTAGTGTGATAAGGAACTAATGGCACAAAAGGAGCTGAACCCTATCAACAACTGCATAATCAAACTTGGAAGCAGAAACGCCTACCCCAGTTAAGTCCTGCAATGACTGAGGCCTCCTCAGAGGCCTTGGGTCAAAGACACCCAGCTAAACCACCTCTAAGTGACCAACTAATAACTGTCCCATAAAGGCGATTCTGACTCATGATGACGACACGTGTTACGGAGTAGAACTACTCCATTGGGTTTTCTTGTCTATAATCTTTGAGCAGATCGTCAGGCCTTTCTTCCAGAGCACTGCTATTGGGTGGATTCAAACTGTTAATCTTTAAGTAAGTAGCAAATACAAACAGCTTGTGCCACCTGGAGAACTTAGATTCTAGACGTTGTGGCACAGAACTTGTATCTAGACACAGAAACTGTGCTATAATATTGGTTATTTTAAGCAGCTAAATTTTAAGATAATTTGTTATCCTAATTAAGAGGAGAAAGGAAGGAACCATAAATGTACAAAGTGAGTGCTGAGAAAAAGGAAATAAAATATACAAAAATTCAGAATTAGAGAGAATACCTTATATAACTCTATGCTAATGTATTTTTAAATCCACAAGAAGTTATTCTCTGTCAGTTCAAATTACCATAACTGATCCAAGAAATCAAACCAAGGAGAAATTTACAAGTTTGAAAAGTGCTGGGGGGGAGGGGGGGTTGGGGGAGGAAAGGGGAAGACAAATTTCCCTGGTTAGGTTTCAAATAGTCAGAAAACAGATGGTTTCAGATATAATTTCAGCTTCTTCCAGAATACAAAAATGGATAGTTTGCAGCTGATTTACAGACAGTGTAACATGATTCCAAAACCTAACAAAGACAATACTAAAAACAGACTAATTTCAAATCATGGATACTGATGTAAAATCCTAACAACAACTATTAGCAAAAAAAGAGCCCAGAAATACATTAAAAGGAGACCTAGTGACATAATGCTAAGTGAAAATAAACTGATACACTAGCAGCTTCACAGGAGAAAAAACCTAGAGATCTGCTCCCCTAAAGATTTCAATATAGGAAACCCTACACCCTATGAGGCATTCTACTTTGTCCTAGAGGATCACTATAAATTGAAATAGACTCGACAATACACAACAACACATGACCACATAAGATTCTTTACAGGAAAGTAGTTCATTTAATTATAGATAATATAGCTCACTCAATTACAGTGAAGAGAAAACCTGTTTACATTAGATGTGGAAAAGGCAAGTGAAATCAATTAAGAAATCCACAGAAGAAATGCATTGGCAAAAAAATAGAGAGGACTTTACCTACTGGACTGCTAAGAATTAAAGTTATATTCTCTGTGCTATTTTGTGATAACAGCAAAATACAATATTCCATACACTATTAATGGAAGCATAACAACTTTTCAGGGAACACTGGCAATATTTGTTAAAATGTAATTAAGTTTATGATGTTTTTTACAACAGTTTCACCTACAAAAATATGCAAGCTATGAGTAGACATATGTTGGTAGAGTCAGGGAACAAGTTTATACTTTTGTAAATCCATAAACTCTTATTTTTCAACTACACCCAAATATACAAATTGCAACGTTGAAGGATTATCAAAATACTTTGTGATACAGACAACATCAAATGAATATGGAAAGAAAACAAAGAATACACAAAATCACTGTTCTAAAAAGAAATGATCAGTGTTCAACCATTTCAAGAGTAGCGTATGATCGAGAGCCAATGATAACGAAAGTAAAAGTCCAAGGTACACTGAAGGCATTGGCAAAGAGCAAGGCTCTGGGAACTAACGGAAGACAGATTGAAATCTTTCAACAAACTGATGTTGGCACTGGAGGCATTCACACATCTATGCCAAGAAATCTGGAATACAGCTACCTGGCCAACTGATTGGAAGAGATCTATATTTGTGGGCATTTCAGAGAGGTGACCCAACGGAGGAATGTGGAAATCATCAGACATTATCATTTTATATCACATGCAAATAAAATAGGCTAATGATAATTCAAAAACGGCTGCAACCATACACTGACAGAGAACTTCCAGAGGTTCAAGTCGGATTAAAGACAAGGACATGAAATGAGGGATATAATTGGCTGAAAATAAAGAATACCAGAAAGATGTTTACCTGTGCTTTATTGACAACGCAAAGACCTTCAATTGTGTGGCTCATGACAAGCTATGGACAACACTATCGAGAATGAGTATTGCAGAGCACACTTAACTGTGCTCATTAGGTACATAGGCCAAAAGGCAGCTAGTTGTCCAAACAGAATAAGGGAATGTTAAAATCCGGAAAGGTGTGTGCCAGGGTTGTATTCTTTCATCATACTTACTCAATTTGTACGTTGAACAAATAATCCAAGAAACTGGATTATATAAAGAGCACGGCATCAGCACTGGAGAAAGATTAACAACCTGCAATATGCAGATGATACAACTTTGCTTGCTGAAAGAAAGAGGACTTAAAGCACTTATTGAAGATCAAAGACCAGAGCCTTTGGTATGGGTTGCACCTCAATGTAAAGAAAACAAAAATCCTCACCACTGAACCAGTAAACAACATCTATATAAATGGAGAAAAGATGGAAGTTGTCACGGACTTCATTCTTCTTGGGTCAACCATCAAAATTCATGGAAGCAGCAGTCAAGAAATCAAACTACAACATATTGCATTAGGCAAATCTGCTGCACAAGACCTCTTTAAAGTGTTCAAGAGCAAAGATGTCAGTTTTGAGGGTTCAGGTGCAACTCAATCAAGCCATGGTCTTTTCAACAACCTCGAACTGATGCACTTGAGTTATGGTGTTGGAGGAGAATATTAAAAATACCATGGACTGCCAAAAGAACAAACAGATCTGTGTTGAAAGAAACACAGACAGAATACTCTTTAGAAACCAGGATGGCCAGACACTGTCTCTCATACTTTGGACATATTATCAGGAGGGACCAGTGCCTGGAGAAGGACATTATGCTAGGTAAAGGGAAGGGTCAGCGAAAAAGAAGACACCAACGAAATGATTGGTACACTGGCAGCAACAATGGACTCAAGCATAGCAACGACTGTGAGGCTGGTGCTGGATGGGGCAGTGTTTTGTTCTACTGTGCATCAGGTTGCTATGAATCAGTACCAACTTATGGCACCTAACAATAACACACACCAAAAAGCTGTAATATATTAAACCATTATAAAATCTAAGTCTGGAACTACATACATCAAACTCATAGCAGAGGGTTGTCTCTGAGAGATGAAAATGAAAGGGTATGAGAGTTCATTTTTCTATACTTCGAATGTTATTCAAAAATATAAAAAGTTACAATGTACGTAACACATTCTCTTTATAAAATTTCAAAGAAAAACTCTTCCTTCACCCCCATATTTTATTCCTATCCATTTCTAAGATGACCATGAAATTTTGCTTCGTACTCAGGGCTTTGAACCAGTTCATTCCAGTTCCACACCTGTTGGGAATGTGCATTTCCACCTTATATACTGAACCAGAATCTACATTTTAACATGATCCCCAGGTGATTCATATTAATACATAAGAGTCTTGTTAAATGTTGTTGTGTGCCATGAAATCTAGTCAGTTTTGACTCATATGTAGATCTTGGTAAAATGCAAACTAGGATCTTGTTAAAATGTAGCTTCTGATTAAGTATATCTGAAGTGGAAATGCAAAGTCTCAACAGGGACTCAAACTAGAATGAAGTGATTTGAAGACTTACAGTATTGTCCTAGATCTTTTTCAACCTAGTCTATTTAGAAAAATTATTATAATGTATACATAAATAAACACACACATGCAGCAGTTGCTCAATAAATATTTTTGAATGAGGATAAGAACTGGTGGGCAAACTGCAAGTTTTGTGGTGCAAACCCATCAGTTGCTCCTTGAAAACCCTATACAGGGTCGTTAAGACTCTAGGCACTTAACAACAACCTGCATCCGAATGCCCATTTCTCTGTGCATGTTTTCCACTTTCTCTAACAGAGATACTTAGGCTAAAGGGCATGGACATTTTTAACTTCAACAGAGACAGCAAAACTGTCCTTCAAAACTTCCATACACATGCTCACAAGTGCACCTTTCCATCTACCACCAAAACAAGGTTTTCTTAAGAGGTAAATTCTCTCACCTTAACATACATTTTCCTAATATCAACAGCTGCTCATTTCTTGGGTGTTTAACTACTTCATAGTTTAAATATTATAGCTATTAATATTAATCCATGAGTTCTTCAGTATCTAGCAATTGTCTTTTAATTTTACTGTAAAATTAATTTTCCTATAATCAATCAAATCTATTCTTTTATCTTTTTACTTGACAAGGCAGTGTTACTACTCCTCTAAATGTTAACATATCCTATTATTTTCTTTTACTCTTTATCGCTGGATCTTTAACTGGAATTTGTTTTTGATGAAATATAGATCTAATTTAAGAAACTTCCAAAAATACCGTCAAACTCCTCCAAACGATTTATTAAGCAGTCTAATATTTGCTCCAGTATAAAATGTCATATTTATCATAAATCAAATTCATGTCATATTGGTCTTTTTCATTCTCACTCTATTCTTAACGTTACCACTACATTCTAATGACTATGTAGTATTTTGATTTTGATATCTGGTCAAGAACTTTCTCCAAATGTTTCAAATGTGCCTTGCCTATTCATTCAGCCTTCCTTCTGCCAAATTTATTTTAGAACCGATTTGTATTATTGCTATACTCTTAAA
>NW_006408561.1:3958675-3978612 GCF_000296735.1 Chrysochloris asiatica
TTTCTACTCCCGTAAAGATTTACACCCTCGGAAACCCTGTACAGGGTCGCTATGGGTCGGACCCGACTCGACGGCACTTAACAACAACAACATATGAATATATATATATATACAAATTGATGACTGTTGGTGGTGATGAGTGCTGCTGAGTCGGTTACAATTCATAAATTCATAGCAACCTGGATAGGGTTTCCAAGGAGCGGCATGTAAGTTTGAACACCAGACCTTTTGGTTCAAACTGACTTTACAGTCCAGTGCTTATCCTACCATATAAAGTAATAAACACATTAAAATATATTTCCTTCCACTGATACTAACACCCAAATAAAAAATGCATAGATAAACCAAGATATTGTTTCCCTTTTGTAAGTCCTCAAGAATTATAGCTATACATAAATGGAGTCCTGGTGTGGCAAAGTTGTTTTGCACCGCAAAATCTGTGGTTCAAGCGCACCAGCTGCTCCTCATTCACTATGGGTTGTAACTGACTCAATAGCACTTAACAACAACAACAAATATTTAAGTATTTTCAGAAAGAAATCTAAAGTTAAATCATCTACTTGTACATTGTTTCACAAATTTCGTGTGTTTAATTAAAAAGCAGACACACTTAGGAATTCCCAAATTTTATATGAAATCTTTTTCCAGGGCATTAATTCTATAGAACCTTTTCAATATCTAGCCACAACGTTATGGATGCATAACTTTGAAAATACTTGATAGAGAATTAAGAAGAAGCCAAAACAGCATTATCCATTCTGTTTAAACATTTTTAAAAAATTTTTAATTCACTAATGTTTTACTGCCTTTCATCTCTAAACATGAGTAGTTATAAAACATTTATAATCTTGTACAGCCTGTGAAGAGAAATTATATTTTTACCACATTATAGAATTAGATGACTTGCCTCAGGACTTAACAGTGAGTCAGCTGTATGCCTGGGAAAATTCAAGAGGTTCTACCACCCACATTGGGGCTCTCATCTTTGTGGCCTTAACAGATAAAGACAAATGTGCATTTCATTCAAGACTTAAATATTAATTGTGCCATCTGCACACATACAGAAGAATTTTTTAAAAACACACACACAAAAAAACTCTTGTAACATATAATCAACAAAATAATAAAGAATTATCACAATTCTTTCAAATTAAAAAAAAATACTATAGTAATACATAATTTTAACTGCCCATTTGTACTGTATTCTTTCATTTGGACATTAACTTCATTTCCCAAAACAAAATAAGAAATTATAATGTAATTTAACTAGGAACTGAAAAGTGGAGATTTTGCTTTTTTCATGCTTTTCTAAGTGTGAATATATTTGTAGGAACAATCAGCAACATGTATGATGAAAGGCAATGTCAAAATAAAGGCAATAATCAAAATGATCCCCTTGCCAGAGTAGCTAAATGATGGGACTGTATGTTCCTTGAAGACATCAATTTGGCATTTAAAAAGAATGCAGTAGAGTCCTGGTGTGAGACTGTAGGATAAGCACTGGACTGCTAGCCAAAAGGTTAGCAGTTCAAACCCACCAGTCACTCCTCAGAAACCCTATGTAGGGTCGCTATGAGTCAGAACCGACTAGACAGAGCCTAACAACAACAGATTAATATATTCAAGCATTAAAAAAAAAAAAAAACAGAGTAATTTAAATAAATAAATTCAATTTCCAAAATTGCACTTATAAAATTCTATTTGTGTGCGTGTGTGTGTTAAGATGCATATACCCCTGTAAAAGTTTTGATTTACAAAAACGACTAATATTAAGGAATAAGGGCTTGTTTAGTTTTCACTTATGCACTTTTCTATATATGGTTTGAATTTTATATATCACACATTGTTTTTTTTAATAGGATAAGCGCTAGACTTCAAGATCGGTTTAAACGACAAGGTCAGTGGTTCAAGCTCACCAGCCATTCCTCGGAAACCCTATTCAAGGTTGCTATGAGACGAAAACAACTCGAGGGCACGTAACAATATATAGTTTGAAATTTATATGCCACACTTTTTTTTCAGATTTAAAATTTTCACCTTATTGTTTAAATTAGAAGTTCAGTAAAAATGTACTGAAACTTACTTCATATTCATTTAAATCTACAAGAGTTTACCTTACCTATTTGGTCTGGAAATTGAATAAACTTTATCTTCTCCAACTTTTTCAGATTTGTTGATTCTTATTTCAAATTTAAAATAACTCTTTGATATACTGTTTACTTTCTCAAAGAATATACTTAATATGATACTATATGAAAGGAGCTCTGGTAGCGTAGTGGTTACGAATCGGGCTGCGAACCTTAAGGTCAGCGGTTCGAAACTACCAGCCGCTCCGCGGGAGAAAGATGAGGCTTTCTACTCCCGTAAAGATTTACACCCTCGGAAACCCTGTACAGGGTCGCTATGGGTCGGACCCGACTCGACGGCACTTAACAACAACAACATATGAATGGTGACTTCGCTGTATTTGGTGTTTACCTTTGTTGTTTACCTATACCTTGTTGCTTAGAAAAGTAGTGTCAAATGCCTACAGCAGTTAGAGGAGCAGTAGAAATATCACTTGTGACTGGAAAGTTCCAACATTTTGTGACCAAACTAATTGTCTCAAAGGAACTCTTCTTCACAGCGTCGTGTTTTTTTAGCTCTCAAAATCGTTAATTAATTGTGATGATAGAACAAACGTGGTCATGTCAGACTGCTTAAAGTAAACGCAAACAAGAGCCATCCATGGGAGTAATAAGATGTTGCCAGCTCAAAACTATGAATATTAACTTAGGTTATTCCCATATGCACGGTTCAGCTATTAATGTTGCGGGAACTTTTGCCTACCTCCTCCCAAAACGGAGGTTTCCACATCTGTAAAATGGGCATACTCGCACGTTTCCGGGGCAAGTCCTAAGAGCATCTCGCACAGAGAGGGCTCTCAAAAATGGCAGAACGCTACCTTCCTTCAAAGTTTATAACAAATCCCCCGCGCTTCCCTCCATCCTATTCGCTCCCACTCCTGCGAGGTTCAGTCCTGCGAGGTTCAGTCCTGTGCGGTCCGCGCTGCTCACCCCAACCTCCAGAAGCCCTTCCCCCACAGAAATGGGGCTCCATCCCCGGAGGCGCTCAAAAAGGTTCCCCAAGCTCCCCATCTGGGACAAGAGCGAATGAATGCAAGACCCCAAGCCCCGCTTCTCCACAACAAGCCCCCACAACTCTTCGCCCCACACACCAACCTACACTACCGGCAAAGAAAAAGGACCTGGAGCCGCCTTCTCGGACTCGAAGAGAACACCTTTAGACTCACCGTGAGGAAGGACAGAACAGGTACCACAACTCTACAAAGGCGAAACCGAGCTCCACACGGTTTGATGGATGCTGAAGCACTTAGCGTCTCTTCCTCCTCCGCTCTGACGGACTTCAGGTGCTCAGACGGGGCGGGGCCTCGCGGAGCCTCTGGACGCAGGCGCAGCATCCCGGCAACATTCAAGTGTGTATCATCAACCAATGGGAAAGGGCGCGGGGCAGTGTTTCGAAAGTAAACGGCCGGTAGCTACGGCTGAATGGGAGGATTTGTTGGATACCGGTGCCTGCGCACTAGCCGCGCAATGTTTCCAAAAGAAAGCTTCTGGCTGCTGGACACGTGGCGGTTGTCCGTTGTGGCTCATGGCCTGGGATCTCTGCAAGGGAAGCAAGGCAAAGTCTTCCACCCACCCTGAGGACTCACAGATTTACCAACCCTGGACAAGCTCCCTGTTGCCCTGGGACGGATTTCCTTTTGTTCATTGATTCTCAGGACCTGGACCTGCTTGCCAGGGTAGTGAGCCGAGCATAGAAGGAGGATGCTCTAATTAGAGTACTCTTAAATGAATCCTGGTGTGGCGCTGTGGGTTAATGCGCCAGACTGAAAAGCCGTTTGAACTGCAAGGCGGTTCAAGCTCACCAGCTGCTCCTTGGAAACCCTATATACAGGGTCGCTGTGGGTCGGAATCGACTCGACGGCACTTAACAACAAATATACCTGAATTGGAGTACTGGTGTGGCACTGGACCGTAACGTCGGTTTGAACCACAAGGTCGGCAGTTCAAGCTCACCAGCCACTCCTTGGAAACCTTGTACAGGGTCACTATGAGTCGGAACCGACTCCACGGCATACCACCACAACCACCAGTGACTAAACAGAACTGTGAACCCTGGTAATCATTTGGGACGACCCCATCCTTCCCTCCCTGCTCCCCAACCCCCCACCCCATTTTTCCACTTTATGAAATGATACTTAAGAGATAACTGCTGTTGCCATTGATTCCTGACCTACACTTCCCCAACTTTTACACCAATTCCAATTCCACCTTCCTAAGTCCCTAGAATTAGAAAACAACTCATCAGTTCCTTTTTTTCCTTGAGAAAATTCATCCAGATATATCTGATGACATACTTTCATCACAGCTTCTACCTCCTAATTATATTTACTGAAGTCCTGGCGTGGCACTGTAGGATAAGCACTGGACTGCAACGTCGATGTGAACCTCAAGATCGGTAGTTCAAATTCACCAGCCGCTCCTTGTCTGAGTTGAGACCGACTTAACGGCACTTAACAACAACTGCTATGCTAACTAAAGCTCTGGGAGTTGGTATTCATTGCGTATTCATTGCCTGTACGTTCAGTTCTTATTGTCGTTAGGTGCCATTGAGTCTGTACCGACTCATAGCGACCATATGCACAACAAAACGAAACACTGCCCGATCCTGGCAATTGTTGCCACGCTTGAGCGCATTGATGCTGCCACTTTGCCAATCCAATTCGCTGGGGGTCTTCCTCGTTTTCTCTGTCCCTCCACCTTACCAAACATGATGTCCTTCTCCAGCAACTGGTCCCTCCTTAAGTATGAGAGGCAAAGTTTGGCCATCCTGGCCTCCAAGGAGCCCTCTGGCTTCACTTCTTCCAACACAGATCTGTTGATTCTTTTGGCAGCCCATGGCACTTTCAATATTCTCCTAACTCAAAAGCGTCAATTCTTCTATGGTCTTCCTTGTTCACTGTCAAACTTTCACATGCTTGGGTTATTGAAAATACCATGGCTTGGGTCAGGCGCACCTCAGTTCTTAGGCTCTACAAAATAATCTTAAAAGGGATAAATCAATGTGAGCGTCCTTAGTCAATCTCAGCTGTCTTCACCAATTGAGCTGCCTAGAAGGCTGATAATGATAACGGAAGTGTGGATTCCAGCAATATCCAGACATACCCCCTTTAATATGGTGGTAATATCCATTCCAACTTTTTTATACATTTAGATTTGGAATCATCCTGATAGAGAGCTTTTTAACTTGCTGCCAAAACAATATATTGTGTCTATCTCTGCATAGGAGTCCTGGTGTGGAGCTGTGGGTTAATACACCAGACTGCAGAGGCATTTGAACTGCAAGGTTGGCAGTTCAAGCTCACCTGCCGCTCCTCGGAAACTCTATACAGGGTCGCTATGGGTCGGAACTGACTCAATGGCACTAAACAACAACAACAATCTTTGCATAGTAATAAATACATTATATTTCTATACAAGTACTATCCTTTAAAATGATCAAAAAAGGTAACTGCATGTAAAAATGGCATGGCTTCAAGGCAAGCAACCAAGTTCCCTCAGGGCAAACCCCACAATGAGGCATGTAATCTTGCTGGTGACCACCTTGGTCTTCTGATAAGGGGAAGTGGAGGGGAAACAGCAATAAAGCTGTGAGCTAAGTCCTACCGCGTTCAATAGACTGTCAACTTGGATCATGACCTGGTTGGCCAGCAGTATAGCGAGACCTGGGGACTCCTGAGCCCATGGACAGGGACATAGTCACAGAGGACTAGAGCAGAGAGTGAAGCATCCAGCTGATGTGAAGTGAGGGGAGATGCACAAGAATGCCCATACTTGCAGATAGTACCCATTTGACCTAGCTTCAATGGCTGGATGAACAGAACTTGACTAGAGGAAGAGAGAAGAGAAAAAAGAGTGTATTCCACTACAACTTGATGAACTTGACCAATAGTTATGAATGTAGCAGTTTAAAAGAGGGGATGAAATTTTACAGCAAGGATCATTCCCACCCCCTTGGTACACAGGGTTGATAGGGATTGGCAACTTAGACATTGGTTATCAAAATTGGGGGGATGGGCAACAAAGGCACGAAGTAACTGGCTTAGAAGTTTTCAAGAGGGAGCTTAGTTTCAAAGGGTGCGGGGGAAGATAGAATCTCCACTGAGTGGTTTCCAACCTGCCTAGACAGGACTGATGAAAGGAGATGGGAATAAGACTCTTGTGGTTCAATAGTGAATAATTGCTATCAGGACTGATTGTGAATGTTACAAATGTAGAGGTAGACATTTTGTAACAAAAGGAGGGAAGGACCCTGGGACCATCAATGGAAAAGAGCAGAGTGTTGGACTCTATCCAGAGAAGCAGTGACACCAGAGATGGACGTAGAGATGATGACGTAGAGAGATGGAATAGTTGGGGACTCTAGACTCAAGGAGGGAGAAGGACTGTGTGCTGGCAGCCAGTGGTCTGGCATGCAGGATATTCCCTGTGGTTGTTTGAATGGTTATATATTCCTGAATGCTTTGGTGTACATAAAAAAAAAAAAAAAAAAAAAAAACAGAAGACAGATTTGAAGCAAATGCTGTTGAATGATAATGCATGGAGGAGATTATAATTGTTGCAATGAAAAAAAATAATGGTAGGATGAAAGGAAAGCTGATGCTCTCCCATATAAACTATCATTCAATTCACACACACACACAAATGGCATGGCTGTGGCATCTGACCTAACTTCACAAGGGGTGAGGAGAAACAAGATCAACAGCCCAAGGCTGAGTCCTATGAGGCTGAGGTCACACTATACTTTTAAAGATATAGAGTGTATATGGAGCTCTGGTGCTGCACTGTGGGTTAATGCATCAGACTGCAAAGCTGTTTGAACTGCAGGGTCAGTGGTTCAAGCTTACCTGCTGCTCCTTGGAAACCCTATACAGGGTTGCTATGTGTCAGAACCGATTTGACAGCACTTAACAACAACATAGTGTATTTATTGTATGCAAAGATAGATGCAACATATTGTTTTGACAGCAAGTTAAAAAGTTCTATCCTCCAACCTTTTCATTAATTCTGATACCAACAGTCACCCCTATGGCACCCTCTTCTTCTCTGCTGGGTTCACTAATTCATTCCAATGACCACATCGAACTCACAGATAATACTCATAATTACTGGAGTTTATTAGGGTAATAAAAGCTTATAAGTCAGGTTCAAAAATGCTCAGTATACATTTCTTTCATCAGGACAGCCTCTTCTCAGCTGAGCCACACACACACCTCTCCATGACCCTTAACCTCTTGTCTCACATGTCCCTTGGCCTCTGCTCTGCGCTTTTAGCTCTGCCAGTAAGTGCTCAGAGGCTCCCAACTCTGCCAGCAAGCCTCAAAGCACTCAGCATTCTCACTTGTGGACTGGGAAGCCTGCTGCTCTGCTGTCTTGTGCTGATCTCCTGGGAGTGCTACTTCTGCTGCTGCCATTTCTCTGCTGCTACTTCTCGCCATCTCTTGTGTTATAATTCTTTTTCTCTCTGTCTCTGTCTCCTGGATCTAGGCGATTCATTATCAGCACAGGGATTCTAACTTCAAACGATGTATTCTACTCCGGATTTTTCTTTCTTGGTGATAATGAGTTCTCCTTTTTAGTCTCTGCAATGGCACATGTTAAGCTTAGTAGGATGGCAAAGTTGAGCAATCCTCACATTCAGTTTCCATACACCTTATCTGCATGGTTCCACCCAATAAACGTGACACATACCTTTATTTACAATTTTAGCAAGCTATCCAATCCCTTTGGTGGGCCTCAAGCACCTCACATTTGCATAGTCCTACTTTGCCGTGGGTTAATGCGCCAGACTGCAAAGTTGTTTGAACTGCAAGGTCGACGGTTCAAGCTCACCAGCTGTTCCTCAGAAACCCTATACAGGGTCACTATGGATTGGAATCGACTCGACGGCACTTAACAACAACAACAACAACCCAATGTTTAGAGTTCTGTTGTGGTGCTGTAGGATAACGCACTGGACCACAGATCAGTTTAAACTGCAAGGTCAAAGGTTCAAACCCACCAGCTGCTTCCCAAAAATTCTATACAGGGTTGCTATGAATCAGAATCGACTCGATGGCACTTAACAACAGCCCAGTGTTTAAGGATCCCTGGTGGCACTGTGGGGTAGGCACTGGACTGCCTTCAGGATAGAAGATAACACCTCAGTATAAAGATAACAAAAATCCTTACAACTGGACCAATGATAAATGGAGAAAAGATTGAAGTTGTCAAAGACTTCATTTCACTTGGAACTATTATCAACACTCTCGGAAGCAGCAGTCATGAAATTAAATGACAAATTGCATCAGGCAAATCTTTTTAAAAAAGAACTCTTTAAATGTGTTCAAGAGCGAAGATATTAGTTTGAGGACTAAGGTACGCCTAGCCCGAGCCATGGTATTTTCAATGGTGTTGTATGCATGTGAAAGTTGGACAGTGAATAAGGAAGACTATAGAAGAATTAATGCATTTGAGTTACAGTGTTGGAGAAGAATATTGAAAGTACCATGAACTGCCAAAGAATAAACAAATCTGTGTTAGAAGTACAACCAGAATGCCCCTTAGAAGCAAGATGGCGAGACTTCATCTCTCATACTTCAGACACGTTATCAGGAGGGTACAATCCTGGGAAAAGGACATCATGCTTGGTAAAGCGGAGGGTCAGTGAAAAACAGAAAGACCCCAGGTGAGATGGATTGGCACAATGACAGCAGCACTGGACTCAAACCTAACAATTTTGAAAATGGCACAGGATCTTATTGTGCATCAGATCACTATGAGTCAGAACTGATTTGACGGAGTCCTGACGGGGTGCTGCAGAATAATGCACTGTACTGCAAGGTTGGTTTGAATTGCAAGGCCAGCGGTTCAAACCCACCAGTCACGCCTCGGAAACCCTAAGAATTGGAACCAACTGGACAATACTTAACAACAACAGTCCATTATTTAAGTAGGCCTGATAGCATTGTGGGTACCATTGGACTGCTAACCACAAGGTCAGCAATTCAAACCCAGCAGCTGCTCCTTGGGAGAAAGATGAGGCTGTCTATTCCCATAAAGATTTACAATCTCGTAAACTCTGTATGGAGTCACTATGAGTTGAATCCGACTCACTGGCCATGGATTTTACCCAGTCTTCTACAGATGAAAGGGCCATATTTAGTAACTTACTGTCCCACACTGTCCTGGAATTCTACTGTTGCTATTGTTGTTAAGTGTGGTGAGTTGGTTCCAACCCACAGCGACCCTGTATAGGTTTCTGAGGAGTGGCTGGTGAGCTTGAACCTCCAACCTTGTGGTTCAAAGCGACTTTGCAGTCCAGTGCATTGACCCACAGCACCACACTAGGACTCCAGAATTCTATTAATGTAGTTGAATATTTCCAGCAACAAGATTTTTCCAGCTGTTTTCCACACTGTGCCTCCTTATGTCAAAAAAGTTATGTATGTAGCAGGAAATCAGAAGTGACTTACTGGCTTTTGTTTCCCAAAATGATTGAGCCCATTGAAGACAAAAAAACATTTGAGGGAAGAGGCTGAATGCTTGGGAGAAATAGTGAGAATGAAGTCGGCTAGCACCAAAGTAGGGGAAACTCAGGTCTTGGTGGGAGGAAGCTATGATGCCAAAAAGGAAAAGCTACCTCTGTCTCTAGGAAAATTGACTCAGAAGCCCAGAGTACTAGAAGAAGGAGAGGCAGACCACTTCTGAATGGTTAGCCACTGAAAACCTTAAAAATAGCAGCACAATATCGTCAGAAGATGAGCCTCTCAGGATGGAAGACACTCAAAATACAGCAGGGGAAAAGCTGCCTCAACAGTATAGAGTTGATCTTTATGGTGTGAAAGGAGTACAGCTTTCAGGACCTTTGTTTCCTGATGGGCCACAATTCAAAATAAGAAGAAACATCTAGAAGAATCAATTAATAATCAGAAAGTGGAATATTTGGAATATGAATCTAGGAAATTTGGAAGTCTTCAAAAATGAAATGTAAAACATAAAGATCGATATCCTAGGCATTATTGAGCTGAAAAGACTGGTATGGGCCATTTTAAATTTGACAATTATATGGTTTACTATAAGGAGCTCTGGTAGCGTAGTGGTTACGAATCGGGTTGTGAACCGCAGTTTGAAATTACCAGCTGCTCCGCTTTACAGCCTCGGAAACCCTGTTCAGGGTCACTATGGGTCGAAACCGACTCGACGGCACTTAACATAACATGGTTTACTATACTAGGAGCAACAAACTGAAGGAATGGCATCATCAAAACGTGCATTTCAGATTTAACTTGAAGTACAATGCTGTCTGTGATAGGATAATATCCATATGTCTACAAGGAAGATCCACTAATACCATTATTATTCACATTTGCCCACCAACTACTAAAACCAGTGATGAAATTGAAGAATTTGACCAACTTCTTCACTCTGAAATTGATAAAAAATGCAATCAAGATTCCTTGATCATTATAGCCACTATACACATGGAACTCAACAAATGAAATACACAGGAGTCATATTGACTACATTTGTGGGAAGAGATGATGGATATCATCAGCCAAAACAAGGCCAAGGGCCAATTGTGGAACAGACCACCAATTGTTTATATACAAGTTCAGGCTGAAGATGAAGAATATTAAAACCAGTATACGAGAGCAAAAAATAGGACCTTGAGCATGTCCCACCTGAACTTAAAGACTATCTCAAGAACAGATTTGATGCATGAGACATTGGTGACCGAAGACCAGAGAAGTTGTGGAATGACATCAAGAACATCATACATAAAGAAAGCAAAATGTCATTAAAAAGACAGAAAAGATAGACTACAATGGATGTCAGAAGAGACTTTGAAACTTGCTCTAGAGCACAGAGAAGCTAAAGCGACTGGAAGAAATGATGAAGTATAATACTGGGACAGAATATTTCAAAGACCGCAGAGAAGGTAAAGTCAAGTATTATAAGGAAATGGTGCAAAGATCTGGAGTTAGAAAACCGATAGGGAAGAACATGCTCAGCATGTCTCAAGTTGAAAAAATAAAGAAGAAATTCAAGCCTTGGGTTGCAATATTGAAGGATTCTCTATGCAAAATATTGACTGACACAGGAAGCATCAAAAGAAGATGAAAGGAATACACAGTTACTGTACCAGAAGAAATGGTCTATGTTTAATCATTTCAAGAGGTACCATATGATCAAGAACAGATGGAACTGAAAGAAAAACTCCAAGGTATGCTAAAGGCATTGCTGAAAAACAAGGCTCCAGGAATTGACAGGATTCAAATTTTAGTATTTCAGTAAACTGATGCAGTGCTGGAAGCACTCACTCATCTATGCCAAGAAATTGGATGAGAGTTACATGTCCAACTGATTGGAAGAGACCCATATTTGTGCCCATTACAAAGAAAGGTGACCTAACAGAATGTGTAAATTAACTAACGATGTCATTAATATCACATGCAAGTAAAATTTTGCTGAAGATGATTTAAAAAGAGTTGCAGCTGTACAGCAACAGGGAGTGGCCATAAATTCAAGCCAGGTTCAAGGATATCATTGGATTTTGGCTGAAAGTACAGAATACAAGAAAGATGTTTACTTGTGCAAAGGTATGCAACTCTATGGATCATAACAAAACTATAGATAACATTGTAAAGTATGAGTATTTCAGAACACTTAACTGTGCTCATGAGGAAACTGTATTTAGGCCAAGAGGCAGTCGTTGGAGCAGAAAAAGGGGAGACTAAATGGTTTAAAACCAGGAAATGTGTGCATCAGGGTTGTATCCTTGTACCATACTTATTCAATCAGTATGCTGAGTAGTCTGAGAAAGTGGATGATATGAAGACTAATATGGCATCATGACCGGAGGAAGGCTCATTAACAACCTAAGATACACAGATGATACAACCTTCCTTGCTGGAAGCCAAGAGGACTTGAAATACTTACTGATGAAGATCAAAGAATATAGCCTTCACTATGGATTATACCTCAATGTAACAAAAATAAAAATCCTGTCAACTGGATCAATAAATAATATCATGATAAATGGAGAAAATATTGAAATTGTCAAGTTTATCATTTTGCTTAAAACCACAATCAATGCTCACGGAAGCATCAGCCAAGATATCAAATTATGTATTGCACTGGATAAATCTATAAAAGAGCTCTCGAAAGTGTTAAAAAGCAAAGATATCACTTCAATGACTAAAGTGAGCCTGACCCAAGTCATGATATTTTCAATTACCTCATATACATGTTAAAGGCAGACAACAATGAAGACCATAGACGAATCAATGCATTTAAATTATGGTGTTGGAGAAGAATACTGAAAGCACCATGGGCTGGCAAAAGAACAAACAAATCTGTCTTGGAAGAATTACAATCAGAATGAGCCTGAGAAAGATAAAAAGAATTTGGGCATGTTGTCAGGAATGACCAGTCATTGGAGAAGGATATCAAGCTGGGCAAAGCAGAGGGTCAATGATAAAGAGGAAGATCCCCAACTAGATGGATTTACACAGTGGTAACAACAATGAGTTCAAATATAACAGCAAGTATGAGGCTAGTGCAGAACGGGGCAGTTTTCTTCTGTTGTGCTTAAGTTTGCTATGAGTCAGAACATACTCCAGGGTATCTATCAACAGCAAAAATACACAAATGATACAATTTTAAACACAATGATATATTATACAGAGTTTACTTTCATATATCCCTTTTCTGCTATTTCGGCAAATAATTTTGAAGAGTATATGGATGTTTTCTGCCCACTAGCATTTGACTTCCTGTTATAAATTGATTGTGCCCCCCACAGAACATCACACCCTGGAGTATGCCCTTCCATTTTACAAGAGGTAAGAGAGGTAGGTACATGACTACTACCAAGAAAGAAGAACTAAGAGTCGAGCACATTCTTTGGACCCAGGATCCCTGCAATGAGAACCTCCTAGAGCCAGGGAAAGATTGGTGCCAAGACACATGGAGATCTCCAAGGGATGTTGAAAGGAAACAAGAACCTTCCTCCAGATAGGAACTGTCAGAGAGAGCCGACACACTTCCTAGAGTTGGCATCCTGAATTCAGATATCTAGCCTCCTAAACTTTTAGAAAATAAATTTTTATTTGTTAAAGCCATCCATTTGTGGTATTTCTGTTATAGCAGCACAAGATAACTAAGATACCTCCTAACTAGTCCTCTCTCTCAGTTATAGTCTAACATTAAGAATCATTACAACAGGGGAAAAGCTGCCTCAACAATGTAGAGTTGATCTTATGGCGTGGAGCAAAGCTTTCAAGACCTTCATTTGCTGATGGACCACAATTCAAAATGAGAAGAAACATCTAAAAGAATCCATTAATAATCAGAAAGTGGAATGTATGGAATATGAATCTACTTTTTTGCAGGAGAAGGGTTGTTGCGGCTTTAAAAATTTTTTTTAACTTTTTATTGTTAAACTGAGTGAAGGTTTAGAAAGCAGACCATGAGTTTTACATCCAATCATGCACTTCACTTTATCTCAACTGCAATCCTCTCATTGTAACATCCCTTTTCCCACTTCCTTCCTGTGTTTGTTTTCATTCCTCCTTTCCCCACTTTTTTGAATTTTGACTGTAGGTAAATGCTGCCCTTCTGATCTCAGATGGTTGACCATTCTATACTGTCCATACTTCACTAGTGTCATTGTCCTCTCTAGACCTATCTATTGCTTGGCTGAAAATTGAGTCACAGTGGCTAGTTCAGTTCCAAACACGAAAGGTAACCAAAGGGTCCTAGTGTCAGGGATCCACCAATTTCTGACCAACGTTGTTATTATTGCTAAGTGCTGTTGAGTCAGTTCCAACTCATAGCAACCCTGCATAGGGTTTTCAAGGAGCAGCTGGTGGGTTTGAACTGCCAACCTTGCGATTCAAACTGGCCTTGCAGTCCATTGCTTAGCTGACAGCACCACATCAGGACTTGCTTGGTCTTGCTTTATGATTTTAAGTTTTGTTCCACATTTTTTCCTACTCTATCCAGGATCTTTTACTGTGGTCCCTTTCAAAGCAGTTGGTAGTGGTAACCAGGCATCATGTAGTTCTTCTGGTCTTAGGGTAGTATAGATTGATGCTCCCATGATCCATTAGTTCATTGGACTGGAAGTTTCTGAACATTTTCAATTTTTGTCACATCTTTCATCTGGACAGGCAACACCAACATTGTACCTTAGATGGCCACTCATGAGCTTTTAAAATCCCAGTCACAGATGTCGAACATTGCCACTGGGGCCTATGTTATGCCAATTGACCATGATGTTCCCCAAAACTAAGGTCCTGTGCCCCCGAGCCCAGCAACTCATTCTCTCAAGATATTTGGTAATGTCTAAGAAGTTTTCATAATTATGAACCCTGTGTACTCACTCCATCATATTCATGGATATGTTAGAAGCAAAGGTACAAATACCCATGTACAAATAGCCTTTGTGAAACCTGTATATATTTGTAGGTGTACTCCCACATCCGACAGCCTGTGTATCTATACGTGTGTCTACCTGTACATCACTGTTATTGCAGGGTTGTATATGTAATAGTATTTACCTTTGTTTCTTTTAACTCTTGCACTCCTCCTCATGTCTTCCCTTGCCTTCACCATTTTTTTTGCCAACATTCCTCTTGCATATTGCTTTCCTGTTCACTCACGTTAACACATGTCTACCCTCTAGCCAGTGAATTACTCCCTCTTCCCTCCCACCCCAGTAATCATCAAAGAATGTTTCTTGTAGTGTGAAAATCTCTTGACTTTATACAATGTGGTCTCATAAAATAGTTGTCCTTGTGCGATTGACTAATTTAACTCAGAATAATATCCTTCAAGTTCATCCATGTTAGTAGGTGTTTCACAGATCCATCGTTATTCTTCAGGTGTGTATGTACCTGCATGAATAATCTCTTTTAGAAAGATCAGCACGAGCCTGGTCCCTATGAGATGGCAGTTAAAGATATCCCAAGTGTTCAGCTTTTCCAATGTTCCATTATCCTCATATCAATCACCATTCTTCCCCTCCAACATATCCCGGGGATCTGCAGTGCACAGCAGTGTCTCACAGAACTCACAGCTATCCAAGGAAATGGCTCATGATATTGTAGAAGATGGAAAGTCCCAAATCCACAGTTCAGAAATCAGTCTGGAGGATTCTCCTCAACCAGGCAGTGTCAGGAACTGAGGAACCAAATCAGTAGGTCAGATGACAGGCTGTGGATACAAAATCCTTCAGGCACTGATGAATCAGGTCAGATCATAGACCACTAGTCACATGACGTAGAGGTCAGATGTGATGAGTCAAATGCAAGATCCAGAGCTAGCGAGAGAATTTTATCAAAGCAGTCCTATATATTGGATTCAGAGCATGACCTCAAAAAAATTGAGGGTGGTGACTTGAGTCACCCCTTTAGTAGGGTTGTTGTTGCTGTTGTCAGGTGCTGTCAAGCCAGTACCTACTCATAGCAACCCTATGCACAACAAAATGAAACATTGCCCAGTCTTGCAGCATCCCCACAATTGTTCTTATGCTTGAGCCCATTGTCACTACCACTGTGCTAATCAATCTAACTGGGGATCTTCCTCTTTTCTGTTGGCCCTCCACTTTACCAAGCATAATGTCCTCTTTCAGGAACTGGTCTTTCCTGTTAACATGTCAGAAGTATGAGAGCTAAATCTCACCATCCTGGTCTCTAAGGAGCATTCTGGATGTACCTCTTCCAAGACAGATTTTTTTGTTCTTCTGGCAGTCCATAATACTTTTAATGCTGTTCTACAAGGCCATAGCTCAAATGCAACAATTCTTCTGTGGTTTTCCTTATTATTGCCCAACTTTCACATGCAAATTGTTGTTGTTGTTGTTAAGTGCCATTGAGTTAGTTCCAACCCATAGCGATCCTCTATAGGTTTCCCAAGGAGCAGCTGGTGAGCTTGAACCCCTGACCTTGCTGTTCAAACCAACTTTACAGTCCAGTGCATTAACCCACAGCGCCACATCAGAATGCCTTCACATGCATATGAAGCAACTGAAAATGCCATGGCTTGGGCTAGGCACACCTTATTCCTCAAACTGGCATCTTTGCTCTTAAACATTTTAAAGAGTTCTTGTGCAACAGATTTGCCTAATGTAATACATCGTTTGATCTCTTGACTGCTGCTTCCATGAGTGTTGACTGTGGGTCCAAGCTAAATGAAGTATTTGACTAGTTCAATTTTTTTTTCTTTTATCATGATGTTATTTATTGGTGCAGAGGTGGGGATTTTTGTTTTCTTTACATTGAGATGTAATCCATACCGAAGACTGTGCTCTTTGAGCTTCATCAGGAAGCATTTTAAGTCCTCTTCACTTTCAGCAAGTAAGGTTATATCATCTGCATGTTCCAGGTTGCTAATGAGTCTTCCTCCAATCTTGATACCATGTTCTTTTTCATATAATTCAGATTCTCATATTCTTTACTGAGCACACAGATTAAGTAACTATAGTAAAAGAATACAATCCCAACACACACCATTTTTATTTTAAGCCATTCAGCATCCTCTTGTTCTGTTTGAACGATCGCCTCATGGTCTATGTACAGATTCCTCATGAGCAGAATTAAGTTTTCTGGAATACCCATTCTTTGTAATGTTTACCATAGTTAATCTACATAGTCAAAAGCCTTTGCATAGTCAATAAAGCACAAGTAAACATCTTTCTGGTATTTTGTGCTTTCAGCCAAGATCTGTCTGACGTCAGCAATCCCTCTTCTGAATCCAGTTTAAATTTCTGGAAGTTCTTTGTCAGCCACTTTTAAAATGATCTTGAACAAAATTTTGCTTGCATGTGATATTGTGTCATCGTCGTCAAATCTACTTTGAGGATGCAGCTCTTCCTTAGTTGTATTTTGAGTGCTGTATCTGACAGTGTTCCACTGCTATTTATAAGCTTTTTAGTAGCTAAACATTCAGAAATAGTCTGCCTCTCTTTCATCCTAGTCTGTCTTAGTCTGAAAGTTCTGCTGAAACCTGTCCACCATAGGTGACCCTTCTGATATTTAAAATATTAGTGGCATAGCTTCCAGCATCGCAGCAACATGCAAGCCACCAATGATGAATCTGTGAAGCTACAATCTGACAGCCAACTGGTGACTAGTAAAATAGGAGTCTCCTTAATTCTTAATTCTGCATTAATCCTTACTCCATAGCTCCACTTCAATTCTTACTCCTTGTTGTTGTTGCTAAATTCCTGTCAAGTCAGTTCTGACTCAGAGTGACCCTGTATTAGGGTTCCAAGGAGCAACTGGTAGGTTTGAACCACCAACTTGGTGGGCAGCAGTCAAATGATTAACCTACAGTGCCACTCCAGGAATCTTAGTTCTATGTTAATACTTAGTCATTAGTTCTACCTTAATCCTGCCTCAATAATAACTCTCTTCAAAATGGTTGTATAATCACAGGCATAGTGGTGATGATGGTTAAGGGCCGTGCAGTCAGTTCTGACCCATCGCAACCCTGTGTAGAGTTTCTGACACTGTAAATCTTTACAAGAAAAGAAAGCTCCATCTTTCTTCTGCCGAGTGGCTAGGAGATTTGAACTGTTGACCTTTCACTTAGCAGCCCAACTCCTAACCCACTATGCTGCCAGAGCCCCTTAATTATGGGCATAGAGGCTAGGATTTACAGTATATCACAGAATGGAACAATACGGCTATAAGGGCAATAATAAATACTTAGCTGCACTGCAATACCAACATTTGCTTGTCCTTTCCTCCATTGATGGGCATTTAGGTTGTCTCCATATTTTTTCTATTGTCAATAGTGCTGTGATGAACGTGAGTGTGAATACATTTATGTCACAGATCTTATTTCTCTAGGATATATACCAAATAGAGGGATCATACAAAGTAAAATATTATAATGAAATGTGTAACTAACTGGAGTAAGAAAACCAAAAGGGAAGAACACATACAGTATTTCTCAAGTTGAAATAATTGATTACCACTTGTCTGTCACTTTATTGTACTGTGGTGACTTGTGTGTTGCTGTGATTCTGGAAGATATGCCACAGGTATTTTAAATACCATCAGGGTCATCTATGGTGGACAGGTTTCAACTGAGCTTCCAGATGAAAACAGACTAGTAAGAAGTAGAAATGGACAACTTCTGAGTGTTTAGTCACTGAAAACCTTCTGAATAACAGTGGGACACTGTCAGCATCAGAATACTGAATACTGAAACATGAAGAGAGTACCAGAATATTGTCAGCAATATCGCCAAAAGATAAATCCCTCAGGTTGGAAGGCACACAAAATGTGACTGGGAAAGAGCTGCCTCCTCAAAGTAGAGTAGACCGTGATGACACAATGGAGTAAAACCCTTGGAACTTTCAATTTGCTGATGGCACACAACTCAAAATTAAGAGAAACAACTGTAAATATCCATTAATAATTAGAACATGGAATGTACGAGGTATGAATCTAGGAAAATTGGAAATTGTCAAAAATTAAATGGAATGCATAAACACAGATATCCTAGGCATTAGTGAGGTGAAGAACTGGTATTGTCCATTTTGAATCTGACAGTCACATGATTTACTGGGTCGGGAATAGCAAATTGAAGAGGAATGGCGCCACATTCATCATCAAAAAGATTCATCTTGAAATGCAAACCTGTCTGTGATACACCATTAGCCTATAAGGAAGACCAGTTAATATCACTATTATTCAAATTTATGCATACCTAAAGCCAGTGAGGATGAAATTGAAGAATTATACCAAGTTTTCAGTCTGAACTTGATCAAACATACAGTTAAGATGTATTGATAATTACTGGTGATTGGAATGCAAAGGTTGGAAACAAAGAGGAAGGATCAGTAGTTGGAAAATATGACCTTGGTGTAAAAATGATGCTGGAGATTTCAGGATAGAATTTTGCAAGACTAATGACTTGTTCATTGCAAATACCTTTTTAAGACAACATTTGTTGTTGTTATGTGCTGAGGAGTCGATTCCGACTCATAGCGACCCTATACAGGATTTCCGAGGCTGTAAATCTTTATGGGAGCAGAACACCTCATCTTTCTCCCGCAGAACAGCTGGTAGTTTCGAACTGCTGACTCTGAGGTTCGCAGCCTGATTCATAACCACTATGCTACCAGAGCTCCTTGATAAGACAACATAAAAGACTGCTATACACATGGACCTCACCATATGGAATACACAGAAATCAAATTGACTACATCTGCGGAAAGAGATGTTGGAAAACCTATATATCATCAGCCAAAACAAGGCCAGGGGCAGACTATGGAACAGATCATCAATTGCTCACATGTAAATTCAGGCTGAAGTTGAAAACAAGTCCATGAGAGTCAAAATATGACCTTGAGTATATCCTACCAGAATTCAGAGATCATCTGAAGAACAGATTTGATGCATTAGACACTAAAGCCCAAAGACCAAAAGAGTTGTGGGATGACATCAAGAACATCATACAGAAAGCAAAAGGTCATTAAGGAGACAAGACCAAAATTGATGTCAGAAGAGACTCTAAAACTTGCTCTCCAGCATAGAGATGATAAAGCAAATGGAAGAAGTGAGGAGGTATAAAAGCTGAACAGAAAATTTAAAAGGTCATCTCGAGAAGACAAGGTCAAATATTATAACGCAATATTCAAAGACCTAGACTTAGAAAACCAAAAAGGAAGAACACGCTCAGCATTTCTCAAGCTGAGGGAACTGTGGTATTGAAGGCTTCTATGGGCAAAATTTAGACTTGGATAACCAAAGGGAAGAACACGGTCAGCATTTCTCAAGCTGGGGGAACTAAAGAAAAAATTCAAGCCTCGACTTT
>NW_006408561.1:3980167-3996404 GCF_000296735.1 Chrysochloris asiatica
GGTAGTGAGGTTGGCCCAGGATTAGACATTGTTTCGTTCTGCTGTGCATGGGGTCGCTATGAGTCAGTTTCAACTCGATGGCACCTGACAACAACAACATGGGCAAAATAGTGAATGATACAAAAAGCATCAAAAGGAGATGGAAGGAATACATAGTGACTGTACCAAAAAGAAATGGTCGATGTTCAACCATTTCAAGAGGTAGCATATGATCAAGAGCCAATGTTCCTGAAGTAAGAAGTCCAAGGGGCATTGAAAGTATTGGCAAAGAACAAGGCACCAGGAATAGATGGAATAAAAATTGAAATCTTGCAATGAACTGATGCAGCACTGGAGGTACTCATCTATGCCAAGAAGTTTGGAAGACAGCTATGTGACCAATTGACTGGAAGAGCTGGTGCAGGACCAGGTAGTGTTTCATTCTGTTGTGCATAGCGTCACTCTTGCTATGCACAGTGGAACTGACTAGGTAGCACCTAACAAAAACAACTCCCTCATGTGATCCTAGAAATGTATGAATATACACCAAAAAGTTTTATAACAGCATTAAAATAAGGAAGAGATTGTCATCTGTGATAGTCAAGGTTGTATGTCAATTTGGCTAGGCCAAGATTCTCAGTGGCTTGACAGTTAAGACATAGTAACCCCCCTGATGAGATCTAATATATGTAATCATCTCCATGATGAGATTTACTAGGACAGCCAATCAATGGAAAGGAAATGTGGTCTGCTTCCAATATATTGGACACTTGGGAAAAGCTTCATTGTTTTTTTCTTGGGTCTGAATCCTGCATCTGGTTCATCATCTCACCTTCAGTCTTTAGATTTGAACCAACAGTCTTCCTTATTGTCTGCTGATCCTGGGAGTTGTGAGCAGCCTGCCATCTTATCTGCTGCTCTTGGATTCATTCATCTCTGCAGCCAGAAGCCTGCTGTCTGACCTGCCGATCTTGGCTCCTATAGCTACATGAGTCAGGACATCTGACCCACAGAACTGGAACTGTGGGAGCAATTTATTATATATATATATATATATACACACATATATATATTAGTTGTTATTGTTGTTATTAGGCTCAAACTCATAACAACCCTATGCACAACCGAACAAAACTCTGCTCAGTCCTGTGCTAGTCTCATAATTGTTACGTTTGAGTCCATTGTTGCTGTCATTGTGTCAATCCCTCTCTCTGGAGGTCTTTCTCTTTTGTGATGATCTTCCATGTTTTCAAGCATGATGTCCTTCTTTAGTTACTGGTGCCCTCCTGACAACATAACTAAAGTACGAGAGACAAAGTCTCACCATTTTCACTTCTAAGGAGCATTCTGGCTGTACTTCTTCCAACAGAGATTTGAGAAAGAAACCGCCAACTCTGCACCTTATCCAGAAGTCAGCAGTCCTCTGGGAGCCTTATCTGAGGAAGAGGGAGTAGCTATAATTTCAAATGAAGTTAGAACCTTTGACCATAGGACTAGCATCTGAGATGAGACTGTGTTTTGCAATTTAAAGGGGCCTCAGAACCTTGGATTATCAAACAAGTGACCAGGAAAGTGATGGGCCTACTAGAGTTTACATCCAGGGTCAGAGGAAGACCTTTCCCCATTGAGCACCTTTAAAGGAGGCAGTAGAAGAACAAAATTAAACTTGCTATGTAGTCGATAGGTTCTCATTCAATTAGTAGTTACACTGTGTTGAAAACAAAAGTCACACTCTCAACCACCTGTCAGTGAACAATTGGAGATCTCTTACTGTTAAACAAAAAGATGTTTGTTATAGTGGGACAATGTTGGCAGAGTTGGGTCCCAGCTTGTGATGGCATCAGCAGCCTGCCACTATTCACCACACATTGCCATTACCTCTCTCTGTTTCCCTGACCTCCTTCTGTTGCTCTCTCTCAGAAACAAAACTCAATCTCTTCATTTTCCCATAGAATGCAGCTTAGTAATATCTTTTAATATAAACTGCTGACATCCATTCTCTCCTGGTCAAATTATTTTCTTCAATGAATGATAACCTTCTCTGGTAGAAATTCTGTTGTTAACTAAAAAGATAATATAGTGTTTATCTCCCACCACACCTGATAGTAACCCAAACTGAGTTTCCTGTTTTATGCATTTGTAAAGAAAGTATTTCCTTTACAGTAAAAATTGCATTACATCAGAGCCAAGAAACTCCCTGAAGTAATTTTCACATGTTTGGTGAAGTTTTACTTGGTTACATTTCAATGATTTTGGTTCCTAGTGGTTATCAGGAAATTGTAAGCTTCATATTTCTAGCGATTTCTGAATTTCATTTCTATAACGTGAACACAGTTCAACTTGTAGGAGTGACAAAAATAAGTGTTGCCAGATTAATGGCTACCATCTCAACAATGATGAGATGACAGAACAAAGGTGTGGGATTTCACAAAACTGGCAAGCTTTCTACCATTTAAAACAATTCTGAAGAATTTTCTCCTTAATGAGTCAGAAATGATTGACAAGATCTTTTTTATAACTATAATGATCCTAGATTGTTTAACATTGTATATTACTTGTAATTGATAAGATATCCACTATGAAAATTACCTATTTAAAAAAAATATTCCAAGCCCCGATTGTAACATCATACAACATTTCAAACTTTTCAAAGGTAATTATGATGTTTCAAATAGTTTATCAGTAAAATTTTCATTCATTTCAGTTTTGAAACATGCACATGAAAGTTGTAACCATAAGGTAAATTGTATGATTTAATTTTATAGCAATCCCTGTTTGATTCATTCAGATCAGAGCCTTGCCTCTAAATGATAAGACATTGGGAGATGCTACCTTTTCTCAAATGATTCTAACAACATTAATCAAACCATTTTGGAACTTTTCTTTGGGATTTGTCATAGAGTTGGTCTAAGAACCAGACAACAAACAAACAAAATTAAAATAGTCACCTTATTTCATGTTGCTGTTAGTTACCACTGAGTCAGTTCCAACCCATAGCGATGCTCTGCTGAACAGAATGAAACTCTACCTGGTCCTATGCCATCCTCACAATTGTTACGCTTATGACCGTTGCTGTTGCCACTGTGTCAATCCATCTTCTTTGGGGTCTTCCTCTTTTTCACTGACCCTCTGCTTTACTAAGTATGATGTTCTTTTCCAGGGACTGGTCCCTCCTAATAACATGTCCAAAATATGAGAGACGAAGTCTCACCATCCTGGCTTCTAAAGAAGTATTCTGCCCTTCTTCTAACACAGATTTGTTTGTTCTTCTGACAGTCCCTGGTATTTTTAATATTCTTCTCCAACACCAAAATTCAAATGCATCACTTTGTCTATGGTTTTCCTTATTCACTGTCCAATTTCACACGAATCTAACATGATTGGAAATACCATGGCTTGGGTCAAGTGTGCTTTAGTCCTCAAACTGACTTCTTTGCTCTTGAGCACTTTAAAGAGGTCTTTTGCAGCAGATTTGCCTAATGCAATACATCATTTGATTCATTGACTGCTGCTTCTATGAGACTTGATTGCCTATCCAAGTAAAATGGAGTTTTTGACAACTTCATTTTCTTCTCCATTTATCATGATGTTATTCATTGGTCCAGTGGTGAGGATCTTTGTTTTCTTTACACTGAGGTGCAATCCATACCTAAGACTTTAGTCTTTGTTCTTCATCACTGAGTATTTTAAATTCTCTTCTCTTCAAGCAAGCAAGATTGTATCCTCTGCATATTGTAGGTTGTTAATGAGTCTTCCTCCAATCCTGATGTCATGCTTTCTTCATATAATCCAGTTTCTGGAATTATTTGCTAAGCCTACAGATGAAAATGCAAAGTGAAAGAATACAACCCTGACACATACCTTTCAACCTATATTAAATGTTTTGGAAAATAGAATCCTTCAATATTGCAGCCTGAGGCTTGAAATTTTTCTTTCGTACTTTCAGTATGAAAAATGATGACTGTAGTCTTTCCTTTTGGTTTACTAACTCCATGTCTTGGCACATTTAATTATAATACTTTACTTTATCTATATAAATATATAATAAATATATAAATAAATGTATAAATAATAATAAAATATAAAGAATAATTAAAATTCAAATTAAATCTATATATTATATTTAGTCATGTAATTATGGTCCATGGTCAGCTTATTTTGATAAATAAAGTGTTATTGGAATCATCCAAGCTCACTCATTTATGAACTGTCTATGGCTGTTTTTAACTCCAATGGCAGAGACTACTATGACCAACAGGCAGCCCTTTAAGACATAGCTTGCTTACACCTGGACTGGAGGCTCATGAAATGAATTCAAACACATAAAAATGAAATATACGATCAATGTGTCATGAAAAATTACTTGGGAGAAGATGGACATTTAAAACAAATATTGCAGGTGATGGCTCAATATACAAAATGATTATTAAAATAAACTCCCTTGGCCCAAGTACCGAGAGTACTAGATTCTAAAATACAACATTCCCTAAGATGTCAGCCTTGAAGAAACACTGGATGTGCCTGGAACTGGTGTCTCCTCCCCTGGGCTAAAGATAAAACTTACAGCTTCAGTAGAAATTCTGTGTGATAAAACTTGGAGTGAATTAAGCAAGTATTATTTGTGCCTTTCATAGATCATAATACCCCTATCCTTGGTAACTGATTATGTAGACATTCTAACAACCATTTTTTTGTTTAACAGTGAAAAAGTAACTAGTACTATTTGAAACTGTTATTATTTCTTAAATTCATGTTTTAACTATTTAAGGTTGGGATGTTAATGATCGCTCCGCCTGGAGCCTGGTCTCTATCTGCAACAGCTCTGATAAGGAGTGACTATCTGGACAAACAGACACCAGGATGGTTCATCATGTTCTCCTTTTATGATACTTTTGATTTATTGCGTATATTAGAATTACAGCCCACGTGCATAATACATGACTAGCATTATTAGGAAGTGGTGTAAAAATTGCCTATGAGGGAGAGCTCAATGAACACTCATTAAAACTGCTGTGTTGTTCTCAGGATGCTCCATTAGTCCAAATTCTTATGAAAGTTTTCTCTGTCTCTGTTTCACTTGGAGTGATCATTGATTGGACTCAATCACTCGAAGGCATCAGACCCAAGATTTTGTGGTCACAGAGGGACAATTGATCAGCCATTTAGAAAAAAGGAAAACTAGATCCATAATTCACACCATGCACAGAATAAATTGCAAACAGATCAAGATTCTAAATTTAAAAAAATTAAATCATATGAAGAAGAGACAACAACAGAGGTAAATTTCTCTTTATTCTGTAGAAAAAGTCTAATTATGACTCAAAATCTAGAAGCAATAAAAAAATTGATAAACTTAGCTACATAAAAGTTTTTAATTTTATTTGCATGGAGGATGATACGATTTTATAAATAGATAATCTCAAAGACACAGCAAGAAAATCACTGGAATTCATTGAAAATTTCAGCAAAGTGGCAGGGTATAAGATCAACATATAAGATCTGTGGGATTCCTTTATACCCAAAGTGAGCTCTGAAAAGGAAATCAGGAAAACAATACCATTTATAATAGCCACCAAAAAGATTAAATACTTTGGAAGAAATCTAACCAGAGAAACAAAAGACCTATGCAAACAAAACTACAAAATGCTACTACAAGAAACCAAAAGAGGCCTACAAAGATAGAAGACTATGTCATGCTCATGGAAAGAAACCTTAATATTGTGAAAATGTCAACACGACATTGCTATCCAGAGTCCAACATCATTCTTTAAAGAAATGAAGGAACACTAATCCGTAACTTGAAATGCAAAGGGAAGTGACTTCAGGTATATGAGTAATTTCATTTGGAAAGATCATCATGAGTTGGAGTTAAAGATTTTCCAACTGTTCAACTTTTCCAACATGTTATACCATTCCATAGTCCTTGAAATCAATCACCACTCATCCTCTCCTTCAGGTCCTAGGGTTCTGCAACACACTGCAACATTCTACAAAACACACAAGTGTCAAAGGAAATGGCTCACACAATTGTGGAGGTTGGCAAGTCACAAATCTGAGAGATTAGCCTGGAGAAATCTTCTCATTCATGGAGTCTCAGAAGCTGAGGAACCCAAATGGCCAGGCTAATCTCTCAGTGCCACACCAGGAGTTCTTGTTGTTGTTAAGTGCTGTGAGTGAGAAATGACTTGACAGCACTTAACAACAACAATAACTTAACATGAGGACCCCTGGTATGGTGCTGTAAGATCAGCACTGGACTGTGAACCACAAGGTTGGCAAATCAAACCCACCAGATGCTCCTCAGAAACCCTATACAGGGTTTGCTATGAGTTAACAACATGATAATAAGCTGGTGAGTTCAAATAACTCTGAGGCAACACACTGAACATGTTTTGGGATCCTTTCCATATGAAAGCAAATTGGTCTGACTGTTTTCTGTGAGTGGGGTGGAGAAAAAGACATTTACAAGATCTGTCACCAAGTACCAGTCTCCTTACCCTGCTGTATTTTCTCGCTGTGGATACCATGTCTGGAACAATTGAAGCCACAGGTGGCACTATTTTATTTAGGCCTCGATACTCTACTATCAATCTTCTTGGGCCACCTGCCTTTTTCACAAGCAATACAAGACTGTTATATAGAGAATTTGTTAGCACCAACACACCAGTCAGTATTTAACATGTCTTTAGTGGAAGCAGTAATCTCCATTTGTCCACAAGTTATCCAATAATGCTTCAAATTAACAATATGAATGGATTCAGGCAATTCTATTGGTTCCCATTTAGCATGTCCAACAATACTGGCCTAAGGGCAGACTTACACACTTTGCGTCTTACAATATCAGGTGGAGGGAGTATTCCCCAATTAAACATAATGTCTATGCCAATAATAAACTCTCATTTTATTTAAAGGAGATGCAAATACTTCTTACAAGATCGGTTTAAATCTTCCGGTTCTCATCCAAACTTTCACCTTAGTCCCATCAATCACTATATTCTCAGATCCCCAAGTCTAACCTTGTTGCTGTTAAGTGCCATCGAGTCAATTCTAACTCATCGCGACCCTATATAGGGTTTCTGAGGCTGTAAATCTTTGTTGGAGCAGAAAGCCTTATCTTTCTTTCATGGAGTGGCTGGTAGGCTTGAACCACTGACCTTGGGGTTTGCAGTCCAATGCTTTAGAGCCACTGTGCTCCCGATGGTCTAACCTTGTTGTTGTTGTTGTTATGTGCCATGGAATCGGTTCTGACTCTTTTGTACTTTCGTTTATTATATCTTAGAAAGGATCCCTAGTGGCACTGTGGGTTAAGCATTGGGCTGCTAACTACAAAACTAGCAGTTCAAACTCACCAGCCACTCCGAGGAAGAAAGATAAAGCTGTCTGCCCCAGTAAAGATTTACAGTCTCCAAAACTCTATGAAGCAGTTCTACTCTGATAAGGTCACTAGTGCTGTGAGTAGGAATCATGGAAACAGACTATCTTGGAAATTACTCCACAGTCTTTACAGAGATCTTCATTGTTTTTCACAGCTGAATTATGTGAATGCACCATAACTTATCTAGACACTCTTCTGTCTATAAGCATTTAGGTTGTTTCTAATCAAGGGGCTTCAAAAAGTTCGTGATCAATATTCCATTATCTTTAGTTGCATTTTTCCTCAAACTTACTGAAGCATCTTCATATTTTGCAATTATAAACAATGCTGCAACTAATAACTTTGTGCATGCTATTATTGGGTGTTGTTGAGTTGATTTTCAGCGCACAGCTGCCCCATGTGACTAAGTAAAACTTCCTCATGGGTTTTTTAGGCTGTAATCTTTATGGGAGCAGATCGCCAGTTCTTTTTTCCTGTGGAACTGCTGGGTGGGTTTGAACCATTAACCTTTTAGTTAGCACCCAATTGCTTAACTGTTGAAGCACCAGGACTCCTTTGTGATAAACTATGTTGGCCGCCTGAATATCTTCTTTGATGAAGTGTCTCTTCACGTCTTCTGCCCAATTTTTAATTGGATTATTTGTCTTTTTCTTATTGAGGTATTGAAATTTTCTATAAACTGTAGAGATTAGTCTCTTGTTTGATATGTTATTGCAAAAAAATTTTTCCAGTCTGTGAGGTCTCATTTTATTCTTTTAGTGAAATCTTTTGATACACACAAGTGTCTAATGTTTAGGAGGTCCCCATCATCTCTTTTGTCTTCTGCTGCTTTTGTTTTATGTTTGATAGTGTATTTATGCTATGTATTAGAGCTCCTAGGCTTGTCCCTATATTTTCATTGATGATCCTTATAGTTTTAGGTTTTACACTTAGGTCTTTAATTTATGCTGAGTTCATTTTTGTAAATGGTGTGAGATATGGGTATTGTTTCATTTTTCTGCAAATGGATTTCCAGTTTTGCCAGCACCGTTTGTTGAAGAAATTATCTCTTCCCCTCTTAATGTGTTTTGGCCCCTTGTCAAAGGTCAGCTGACTTTGTCATTGTTGTTGTTAGGTGCTGTCGAGTCAGTTCAGACTCATAGTGACTCTATGCAGAACAGAACAAAACACTGCCAAGTCCTGCAACATCCTCACAATTGTTGTTATGCTTGAGTTATTGCTGCTGCCACTGGGCCAATCCATCTCATTTGGGATCTTCCTCTTTTTTGCTAACCCACCACTTTACCAAGCACAATGTCCTTTTCCAGAGACTTGTCCCTCCTGATAACATATCCAAAGTATGAGAGAACAAGTCTCACCATTGTGGCTTCTAAGGAGCATTCCAGCTATACTTCTTTCTGCACAGACCTGTTTTTATTTCTGATAGTCCATGGTACCTTCAATATTCTTCTCCAATACCACAACTCAAATGCGTTCAATGAGCTAATTCATCAGGACTTATATCTATTTCTACCAACTCTGTATCCCATGATTAGCTTTAGCTCCTTGAAAGCATATGGAAATACAGAGTGATAAGGAAAGAGCGAGACATAGAATTCCTTGATTTTTGTCATCAGTAGTAGTTTCAATGACCAGGAAAAAGACTGTTATAGAAGCTGATGGTCCCAATCCTGTTAGGTCAGAGCTATGACCCGCAGTGCCATCAGGGATCCTTTCCAAGATACAATAAATGAAAGTACAAAAGAGTATCTACAGTATGCTGCCTTTCATGTAAGAAAGAAATGGATATGAAAACAACAGGCATCTTCTCATTGTGCAAAATGAAACACAACAAGAATAATCCAAAAACTACTACTCAAATGGGGATGAGTGGGAAAGGGGTCAATGCAGTGGGGGAGTGGGAAATGGAGTGGGGAGCATGACGTTTCTACAGTAAAGCTTTTTGTTTAGTTTTCCTTTTAGAACTATGATAATATTTCCTATACTCCAAAGATAAATATGTAAGGCCAGGATGTGGGTAGAACCTGAGATTGAATACAATCAGTAACAGATAAACTGCATTGAAACATCAATAACAACCTTAGAAGCTAACATAAGGGAAAAAATCTAGGTTACAATGTGATGACATTTTAGATCCGATATCAAAAGTGCAATCCATAAAAGAAAATATTGGTAAGTAAAACTTCACTAAAATAAAAAAACTTCTGCTCTGCAAAGCAGACAGTTAAGAGAGTGAAACTGTTCTGTATGATACCGAAATGGTGGGCACATGACATTAAGCATTTATTAAAACCCATACAACTATACAACACAAATGTGAACCTAATATAAGCTCTGGTTGCCATAGGTGGTAAAAATGGTTAAGCAATCAGTTACTAAGCAAAAGGTTTACAGTGCAAATCCACTCAGAGGCACCTCAGAAGTAAGATCTGACAATCTATTTCCCAAAGAGCACAGTAATTGAAAACTGTGTGTAGTACAAATTCTGAAACACTTGGTGTCACCATGGTTCAAAATCAGCTCATGGGCAAGTGGCTTTAATGTAAAATATGGATTTTAGTTAATAAGTGCATCAATATTGATTCTAGTTAAAACAAAAGCATCATAGGATTAGGTTGTTGTTATCGTGCCATTGATTCCGTTCTGATTCATAGCGACCCTAGGAGCAGCTTGAATCACCTACCTTGTGGTTAGCAGTCCAGTGCTTATGTTACAGTGCCATACCAGGATAGGATGCTAATAATTGGATAAACTGTGCAGGAGGTAGAAGAATATGTGAGAACTGTATATTTTTTCTGTAAACCTAAAATTGCTCTGAAAAACAATCTATATATTTAAAAAAAAAGAAAAGAAATGTAAAATAATAACAACAAAAAAAGGACATTAAACTGGGTTGTTGTTAGGCATCATCCTTTCTATTCCAACTCATGTTGTTGTTGTTAAGTGCCGTTGAATCGGTGCTGACTCATTGCTATCCTGTATAGCGTTTCCGAGGAGCAGCTGGTGGGTTTGAACTGCCAACTCTGTGGTTTGCAATCCAGTGCTGATCCAACAGCAGCACACCGGAGTCCCGACTCCTAGTTACCCTATAAACAGGACTGCCAGTTTCTCACAATTGTTGCTACTTTTGAGTCCATTGTTGCTGTCTCTATATCTATCCATCTCGTTGGGAGTTTTCTCTTTTTCGCTGACATTCCACTTTACCAAGAATGATATCTTTCTCCAGGGTTTTCTCCCTCCTGATAACATGTTCAAAACACAAGAAACAAAGTCTTTCCCACCTTACTTCCAAGAAGCATTCTGGCAATATTTCTTTCAAGACACATTTGTTTGCTCTTCTAGCAGTCAAGGATACTTTCAGTATTTTTCTCCAGGATCCTAATTCAAAAGCATGAATTCTTCTGTAGCATTCCCTATTTATTGTGCAATTTCATATGTATATGAGGCTATTAAAAATACCATGGATTGGGTCAGGCTCACTTTAGTTCTCAAACTGACATCTTTGCTCTTGAATGCTTAAAAGAGGCATTTATACAACAGATTTGCCTAATGCAATACGTATTAGTTTGATTTCTTAACTGCTGCTTTCATGAGTGTCGATTGTAGATCCAAGCAAAATGGCATGTTTGACAATTTCATTCTTTTCTTCATTTATCATGATGTTATTTATTCGTCCCATTGTGAGGTGCAATCCATACTAAAGGCTGTAGTCTTCATCAGAATTTCGAGTCCTCTTCACTTCACTTCTTGCAAACCTCAGGTTGTTAATGCGTCTTCCTCCAATCTTGATGCCACATTCTTCTTAATATAATCCGGTTTCTTGGATTATTCGCTCAGCATACAAATTGAGGACTAAGGTACGCCTGACCCAAACCATGGTATTTTCAATAACCTCATATGCATGTGAAAGTTGGGCAATGGATAAGGAAGAGCATAGAAGAATTGATGCATTTGAATTGTATTGGAGGAGAATATTTGAAGTACCATGGACTTCCAAAAGAAGAAACCAATCTCTGTTGGAAGAAGAATAGGCAAAATGCTCCTTGGAAGCCAGGATGGCCAGACTTCATCTCTCATGCTTAGGATATATTATCCGGAGGGACCAGTAACTGAAGAAGGATATCGTACTTGGTAAAGTGGGGATTGGAGAAAAAGAGGAAGACCCCCAGTGAGATTGATTGGCACAGTGGCAACAGCAATGGGCTTAAGTGTAGCAATGATTGTGAGGTTGGCACAGAAATGTGTTTCGTTCTGTTGTGCATAGAGTTGTTATGAGTTGGTACCGACTCGATGGCACCTAACAACAACAACAACAACATACAGATTGAATAAATGTGGTAAAAGGATACAACCCTGGCACAAACCTTTCCTGATTTTAAACCATTCAGTATGTATCCCCTTGCTCTATTCAAATGACTACCTCTTGATCTATGTTCAGGTTTTTCATAAGCACAATTAAGTGTTCTGGAATACACATTCTTTGCAATGTTGTCCATAGTTTGTTACAATCCACACAGTCGCAAGCCTTTGCATAGTCAAGAAAGCACAAGTAAACATCTTTCAGGTATTTTTTGCTTCAACCAAGATCCATCTGACATTAGCAATGATATCCCTAATTCCAGGTCTTCTTCTGAATTTTGCTTGAATTTCTGGCAGCTCCTTGTTGTTTTGCTGCAACCATTTTTGAATTATCTTAAGCAAAATTTTCCTTGCATATGATATTAATGACACTGTTCTACAAGTTCCACATTCTGTTGGGTCACCTCTCTTTGGAATGGACACAAATATGGCTCTCTTCCAATCAGTTGGCCAGGTAGATGTCTTCCAAATTTCTTGGTGTAGAAGAGTGTGTGATTCTAGTGCTACATCCATTTGTTGAAACATTACAATTTGTATTCCATCGATTCCTGAAGTCTTGTTTTTGCCAATGCCTTCAGTGCCTTCAGTGTAGCTTGGACTTTTTCCATCAGTACTATCGGTTCTTAATCATATGGTGCCTCTTGAAATGGCTAAATATGGATCAGTGTTTTTTTTGTACAGTGACTCTGTGTATTCCTAACATAAATCAATATTTACCCATTGTTGTTGTTAAGTGCCATCAAGTCAGTTTCAACTCACAGTGACCCTTCATAGGGTTTCTGAAGAATGGCTGGTGGGTTTCAACCACCAACCTTGAGGTTAGCAGTCTAGTGCTTATGCTACAATACCACACCATTTTGCCATAAAATCCTTCAATATTTTGTGTCAAGGCTTGAATTTTTTCTTCAGTTCTGTCAGTTTGAGAAATGCTGGGCATGTTCTTCCCTTTTAGTTTTCTAACTCCAGATTTTTGCACATTTCATTATAATACTTGGTTTTGTCTTCTTGAGTTGCCACTTGAAATCTTCTGTTCAGCTTTTTTATTTCATCGTTTCTTCCAGTCACTTTAGATTTTCAACATTCAAGAGCAAGTTTCAGAATCTGTCTGGACATTAGTTTAGGTGTTTTCTTTCTTTCCTGTCTTTTAAATGACCTTTTACTTTCTTCATATATGATATTAATGACATTATTCTATGATGTTCTTCATGTCATGCCACAACTCCTCTGGTCTTTGGTCACTAGTGCTTAACGAATCAAGTCTCTTATTGAGATGGTCTCTAAATTCATGTGGAATATACTCAAGGTCATATTTTGGCTCCTGTGGACTTGTTTTCATTTTCTTCAGCTTCAGCCTGTACTTATATATGAGCAATTGATGGTCTGTTCCACAGTTGACTCTTGACCTAGCTTTGGCTGATGATACTGAGCTTCTCCATTGTCTCTACCTGCAGATGTAGTCAATTTGATTCCTGTATATTCTAACTGGTGAGGTCCACATGCATGTTGTTGATATTGTTGAAAAATATATTTGCATTGAAGTTTTTGTCTTGCAAAATTCTATCATGTTACCAGCATAATTTCTATCACCAAGATATTTTTCAACTACTGATCCTTCCTGTTTACTTCCAATTTTTGCATTCTTATCACCAGTAATTATCAGTGCAAGTTGATTGCATATTTGATCAATTTCAGACTAAAGAAATTTCTAGAATTCTTCAGTTTCATCATCATTGATTTTAGAGATTGGTGAATACATTTCAATAATAGTGCTATTTACTGGTCTTCTTTGTAGGTGTGTATATATTATCCTATCATAGACAGCATTGTACTCCAAGGTAAATCTTGACTTGCTCTTTTTGGTGATGAATGTGATGCCACTCTTCTATAATTTGTTGTTTCTGGCATAGTACATCATATGATTGTCCAATCCAAAATGTCCAATACCAGTCCATTTTAGTTGACTAATGCCTAGGATATCGATCTTTATGCATTCCATTTTTTCAAAACTTCCAATTGCTGTAGATTTATTCTTTGTACATTCCATATTCCAATTATTAATGGATGTTTACAGCTGTTTCTTCAAAAAAGCTGTTTACACAATTTTGAATTTTGCCCCATAAGCAAATGAAGGTCCTGAAAGTTTTGCTCTATTTACTTTATTAAGATCAGTTCAAATTTGAGGAGTCAACTCTTCTACAGTTATATTTTCAGTGTCTTCCAAGCTGTGGTGCTCATCTGCAAACACTATGTTAGACAATGTTCCACTGCTATTCATAAGGTTTTCAGTGGCTAACCTTTCAGAAGTAGTCAGCTTCTTCTTCTTCCTAGTTTGTCTTAGTCTGGAAGCTCTGCTGAAATCTGTCCATCATGGGTGACCCTGCTGGTATTTGAAATACCATAGGCATAGCTTCCAGCATCACTGTAACACACAAGCCACCTGTAATGGTTAGGATTCTCTGTCAACTCAACTAGGCAAGGATTTCCAGAGATTTAACAGTTGGGATGTGCCTATTTCTATGGTGATGAATCTTAATACAGGACTGAATCTTATTCCCATGGTGATGAATCTTAATACTGTTATGAGCAGCCAATCAATTAAAGGGATGCTTCCTTAAGAGTGTGGCCCTCCTTGGGACTCTACAATTGTAAGGTAAGAAACTTCTCTTTACATATATGTACACTGGTTTTGCTTCTCCAGACAACCTGGCCTAAGACACCGCCACAGTATAACCATCTGACAGACAAGTTGTGGGCATGTCTATATACATATATATATTTCTAATTATGTCTACTGAGACAGTTTGGAAGCAATGATATCTCAGTACTAATGAACACACTAGGTTTCTGTTTCTAAATATTATTGTCCAGTGAAAGGAATCAGGGCTCCTTGAAGAAATGAAATAATTTTGTGCTGTTGCAAAAATTAGGTGAATCTAGAACATCTTGTGATGTTAGAAACTAAGGAAATGCTCAAAAAATGATGGGAGAATTTCACAAGAACTAGAAACTTACAGGACCCAATCTGGGAGATTTTGAGCAATAAAATAAATAATGGTAATAATGTGTTATAAACCAGAGAGTATAATTAATGCACACGAATCTGCACGGATGTAAACAAATTTTTAAATAATGAAATAAACTGGAGAAAAAGGCTCTTCCTTATATTAGACATTCAACTAATAAATGGAGTACAAATGATGGAAATAGAAAGTTACCCCTTGGCAAAATGCCACATTACTAATTATTACAGACAGAATTGATCAGTGTATGCAAAATTTCTTGGTACGATGAGAAACAGAATGTTTTCACAGTCTCAGAGTTTCTTCCTTGAGAACCTCAGCCTCCATGAACCTGAGACGAAAAGAACTAGATGACCCGAAGCTACCAATTCGGACCACTCTGAAAGGGATCACACTAGAAGAAAAATGTGGAACAAATCTCAAAATTACAAAAGAGACTAAGCTTCCTAGTTTGATCAAGACTGGTAAAACCCCTGAGACAACGACCCCTAATCATCCTTCAGGTCTGGAATTTCAGTCAAACAACAGACAAATCTGTATGGTGAGTAATATCACCAAGGAGGTACTGGATCCTTAAAACTATGCAAGATCAAAAAGGCAGCATCTGCCCAGGGATAAAACTCAGAAGGCAGGAAAGGATAGAAAAGAAGGAAGAATAGTAACAGTAAATGAAGGGAGGAAGTGGGAAGAGACCTGCTACATTATTGTTGTTGTTATTAAGTGCCGTTGAGTCCGTTCCAACCTATAGCGACCCTGTATAGGGTTTCTGAGAAGTGACTGGTGAGCTTGAACCGTCTACCTTTCATTTAAAACCAATTTTGCAGTCTAGTGCACTAACTCACAGCACCACATTGTAGGGATTACAATCATTGTCATGAAACAAATGTGTTTGCATTGTGGAATGGAAAACCAATCAGTTCTGTAAATGTCACTCAAATCACAATAAAGAGTTTTTGGTGGTGGTGTTTTTTTAAGTCTCCCCAAATGTAAATTTATGGTAAAGGTACCTAGCCAGACACCATTAATCAAGTGAGTTAACGTTAACATCACCAGTAATTTGACATAGTAACATCATGAACTTTCTGTTATGATGCACTGAAAAGGAAATAGTATCATTCCTGTGTTTTTAAAAAATGTTTTATTGTGAATTATGTGACAGTTTCCATGAGAGAACATTAGTTATACATTCATCCTATCATATATTGTTTCATTGCCATTGTTACAATCCCCCCCATGTATCATCAACCATCCACAGGGTATACCCTGCAAGCCTGCTCCCCTAGTCTTCAGCACACAGCCCCTCTCCCTCTCTAGATCTAAAGTCCCCAGCCACTCCATCTCTCCACATCATAGTCTCTAGCTCCATCTCTGACATCACTGTTTCTCTGAGTAGGGTCCCGCACTCCGCTCTTCTCCCTTAATGGTCCCAGGGACTTCCGTTCCTAGACTGCAAAGTTAATCACTCCCCTCCTTGCTACAAAATGTCTACCTTTACATTTCCTAC
>NW_006408561.1:3997952-3999925 GCF_000296735.1 Chrysochloris asiatica
TATTCCATTGTGTGTATGTACCACAGTTTATTTATCCATTCTTTAGTTGATGGGCACATTGGCTGTCTCCATCTTTTTGCTATTGTAAATGGTGCTGCTATAAACATTGGTGTGCATATATCTATTCGTGTTATGGCTCGTATCTTGTGAGTAAATACTAAATAGCAGAATTGCTGGATCATAAGGCATTTCTATTTCCAACCTTCGGAGGAAGCGCCATATAGCTTTCCAGAGAGGTTGGACCATTTTGCAGTCCCACCAGTAATGCAGAAGCATCCCAGTCTCTCCACATCCCTGCCAGCATTTATTGTCTTCTATTTTTTAATCTTTGCTGTTGTTGCTGGTGTGAGATGATATCTCATTGTTGTTTGGATTTGCATCTTTCTAATGGCTAGTGATTGTGAACATTTCTCCATATGTTTGTTGGCTGCCTGGACTTCCTCCTTGGTGAAGTGTCTGTTCATGTCCTGTGCCCATTTTTAAATTGGGTTGTTTGTCTTTTTCTTGTAGATGTGTTGTTGTTCCCCTCATAAACCTATCTACAGTGTGGCTAAAAGAGGGTGTGTTCCTTTCCAGACCTGAAGGGTGGTCTAGGGCCATAGGCTCAGGTTCCTCTAGTCTCTTTCTGACCAGTAAGTGTTGTTGTTTTTAAATAATTATTAGTTTTGTCCCATACATTATGCCACTCTATCCATGACCTTCTAATGTGATCCTGTTCAGAGCATTTGATAGTGATAGCTAGGCACCATCTAGTTTTGGTCATGGAGACTGATGTTCACATGTTATATTAGTCCATTGGACTACTTGATTCTAAGCATCTTCAATTCTCATCTCTCTTCTTTCTTCTGCACTTTAGATGGCTGCTCATTAGCTTTGAATATCCTAGATGCTGCTCACCAAAGTAGGATATAGAACATTGTCTTTGTGTACTATGTTGTGCCAGCTGACCATGATGTCCACTGAGACTTTGGTTCTGAGCTCCAGACTCAGCTACTCATTACCTTAAGATGTCTGATAATATCTCAGAAACCGTCATTATTTTGCCTGATATATGCACCATAACATTCACAATGGTGTTTGCAGGAGAGGTAAATACTCATGTACCAATATCTTCTTTCACACTCATATTATATCTCTGGGACATATACATGTATATAAATATACTTTCAGTTTCTCTCCACAGAAGGTAATTGTTGGCTGTTGGATTTGTATATATATGCTCTTAATTAGGTTGAGGAATTTCCCTTCAATTCCTACTTCCTTGAGTGCTTTTATCAGGATGAAATTTATCAAATACCTCTTCTGATCAATCAATATGATCATGTGGTTCTTTATCCTTGCTTTATTTATGTGGTGGATTGCGCTGATTGTTTTTCTAATATTGACATCTTTGCCTGGTTTTGGTGTGAGGGCTATGCTTTCTGGAATAGTTTGAGTAAAATTAGTGTCAGCTCTTCTCTGCATATTTGGTAGAATTAACTAGTAAAGTCATATTGGCCTGGACATATTTTGTTATTGTTGTTGGATTTTTAAAATTACCTCATCAATTTCTTCTTTTGTTATTGTTGCTGTTGTTAAGTGCCATCGAGTTGGAATTTGACTCATAGCGACCCTGTACAGGGTTTTCAAGGAGCAACTGTTAAGTTAGAACTGCTGGCCTTAACAGCCCACACCAACGTTGCAGTTTGCCACATTAACTAGCAACGCCACACCAGAAGTTCATAGGTCTGTTAAAATTTTCTACTTCACTCTGTGTTAGTTTATATAGGTTGTTTTTTGTTGCTTTTTTGTAAATGTATCCATTTCTTCTAGATTTTCAAAATTGGGAGTATAGCACTTTTTATTTCAATTGGTTCTTTTGTGATGTCTGCCATATAATTTTTTTTTTTCATGTTTTATTGTGAATTATATGATATTTTACATGAGAGAACTTTAGTTTTACATTCATTCCACTGTATATCGTTTCATTGCCA
>NW_006408561.1:4000025-4002628 GCF_000296735.1 Chrysochloris asiatica
GTTATGATGCACTGAAAAGGAAATAGTATCATTCCTGTGTTTTTAAAAAATGTTTTATTGTGAATTATGTGACAGTTTCCATGAGAGAACATTAGTTATACATTCATCCTATCATATATTGTTTCATTGCCATTGTTACAATCCCCCCCATGTATCATCAACCATCCACAGGGTATACCCTGCAAGCCTGCTCCCCTAGTCTTCAGCACACAGCCCCTCTCCCTCTCTAGATCTAAAGTCCCCAGCCACTCCATCTCTCCACATCATAGTCTCTAGCTCCATCTCTGACATCACTGTTTCTCTGAGTAGGGTCCCGCACTCCGCTCTTCTCCCTTAATGGTCCCAGGGACTTCCGTTCCTAGACTGCAAAGTTAATCACTCCCCTCCTTGCTACAAAATGTCTACCTTTACATTTCCTACCCTCACAATCAGTCCTATTAACAATTATTCACTATTGTATTGTATCACAAAAGACCTATCCGCATTTCCTTTCATCAGGCCCACCTAGACAGATTGGATACTACTCAGTGGAAATTCTACCTTCCTCCACACCCTCTGGATCTAGATTCCCGCTTGAAAGCTTGTAAGCCAGTCACTTCTTGCCTTTGTAGTCCCCCCACCCCCAATTTTGGGTAGCCAATGTCCAAGTTGCCCATTCCTGTCTAATCTGTGTGTGGAGGGGGTGGGAATGTTTCTTGCTGTAAGGATTTGTTCCCTCTTTTGGGTTACTGCAACCATAGGTGTAGGTCAAGTTCATCAAATTGTATCAGATCACTCTTTTTTTTTCCCTCTTCTTTCTTCTCCCGGTTGAGTTCTGATCATCCATTCATTGGAGCCATCCCATATAATTTCTTATGCGTATCATTTGTGTCTTCTCCCTCTTTGCTTTTGTTAGATTTGTTATTAATCCTTTCAAAGAACCAGCTTTTTATCTTGTTTATTCTTCCTATTGTTCTTCTGTTTTCTAATTTATTTATTTGTACTCTACTCATTGTTTTCCTTCTTCTGGTGACTATAGGTTTACTTTGCTGGGCATTTTCTAATTGTTGGAGATGTTGTGTTAATGTGTTGATTTTGGTTATTTTTTTTTTTTTTTTTGGATGTGTGTGTTTATTGCTATACAATAGTCCTCCCAGCATTGCTTTTGCTATGTCCCAAAGGTTTTGGTATGCTGTTTTTTCACATTTGTTTCTAGGAATTGTTTATTATTATTATTTTTTCTATTACCAAGTAGCTTTCAAGCAGAGTGTTATTCAGTTCCCATGTATTTGTTTTTATTTCCTTGATCTTCCTATTGTTTATTTCTAATTTTATAACATTGTGATATGAGAAGATGGTTTGTAGCATGTTGATGTTTTTTAATTTATTGAGATTTACTTTGTGGTTTCACACTTGGTCTACTATGGAGAATGTTCCATGTGTATTGGAAAAGAATGTATATTGTGCTGTTGTTGGGTTGAATGCTCTGTACAAATCTATGAGGTCCAGTTGGTTGATTGTATTGTTTAGTTCCTCTGTTTCTTTGTTGAATTTCTCTCTGGTTGTTCTGTCCTTTTTCAAAAGTAGTGTATTAAAACCTCCCATTATTATTGAAGATGAGGCGTTCTGCTTCCGTAAAGATTTACAGCCTCGGAAACCCTGTACAGGGTCGCTATGGATCACAACCAACTCAACGGCACTTAACAACAAACAACAATTATTGCAAAAGGAGCTCTGGTAGCATAGTGGTTACGAATCGGGCTGCCAATCTCAGGGTCGGCAGTTCGAAACTACCAGCCATTCCGCGGGAGAATGATAAGGCTTTCTGCTCCCATAAAGATTTATAGCCATGGAAATCCTGTGCAGGGTCACTATGAGTCAGAACTGACTCCATGATACTTAACAACAACAGTAACTATGATTGCAAAGTGGTCTATTTCTTTCTTCAATTCTATTAGAGTTTGATTTATGTATTTTGAGGCTACTTCATTGGGAGCCTAGATATTTATTACGGTTATTGTCTCTTACTCAATTGAACATTTAATCATGAGATAAGGTTCTGCACCTCTTATGCTGGTTTTTGCCTTAGAGTTTATTTTGTCAGAGATTAATATTGCCACTCTTGCTCATTTTTTATTGCACTTAGCTTGATATAATTTTTTCCATCCTTTTATTTTTTAAATCAACGTTTGTCTTTGTGTCTCTTGAAGGATCCTGTTTTCTTATCCATTCAAATACTCTATGTTTCTTGACTGGTGCACTTAATTCATTGACGTTCAATGTAATTATTGATAGGTATGAATTTTTTTTTTAAGTTTTTATTGTGAATTGAGTGATAGTTTATATGGGAAAACACTGGTTTTATACTCATCCTATTGTATTTAATTTCATTACAATGATTACAATCCCCTCCGTGCATCATCAGTCAGCAGTGCTTGCTTCTATTGCCTCTATTTTTTAAAATTTTTATTTAGGTTGTACAAAAACACTCAAGAATATATAATTATTTAAACAACCAAAGGGCACACTCTGCAAGCCTGCCTCCTGGCCTCCGGCACACAGTCTTTCTCTTTCCATGAGTCTAAAGTCCTCAGCTGCTCTATCTCTCCATGACCCCATCTCTG
>NW_006408561.1:4004968-4024500 GCF_000296735.1 Chrysochloris asiatica
ATGAAATGGAATGTATAAACATCGATATCTTAGGCATTAGTGAGCTGAAATGGACTGGTATTGGCCATTTTGAATCTGACAACCACATGGTTTACTATGTGGGGAATGACAAATTGAGAGTAGTTGAATGGATAAGAAAACAGGACCCTTCAATATACTGTCTACAAGAGATAGAAAGAAAAACATTGATTAAAAAAATTAAAGGATGGAAAAATATATAACAAGTTCATAGCAATAAAAAATGAACAAGGGTAGCAATATTAACAACTGACAAAATAAACACTAAGGCAAAAACCTGCATAAGAGACAGAGAAGGCCATTATTTCATCACCGACTGAGTAAGAGGAAATAGCCATAATAAATATGTAGGCTTCCAATGAAGTAGCCTCAAAATGCATAAATCAAACTCTAATAGAATTGAAGGAAGAAATAGGCAACTTTAATACACCACTTTTGTGGTTTTAATACACCACTTTTGAAAAAGGATAGAACACCCAGAAAGAAACTCAATAAAGACACAGAGGAACTAAACAATACAATCTTCTCACATTGCAATGGAAAAAGCTTAAAAAACAAAAGTTATGTTCCTAAAAAACAGACAAACTAAGAAACTACCACTGATTGAAAGAGACTTAGACAACTGAATGCAATGTGGGATCTTAGACTGAAGGCTGGGCCAGAAGCTTTTCCAAGAACTCCTCAGGACTCATCTAAGTAAGTCGTCTTAGTCAGAATTATGCTAAGGGAAGAGGGATGGGCCCTGATAGCCCTGCCAAAATTTATTTTAAAAATACCTGTGTATAAAATACACTCTATAAATGCAATAGAAACAACAATGATTCTTGAAAGGTTATTTGCTCTGTAATTAAGATATTATCTGGACTTGAGTACAAGAAAAATAATGAAGTCAGTTTTGTTACTTGTGAGACACCTTTGAGAACTTAGCATTGAAGGAGTTGGAAAAACAAAAAGCAAATTCAGCATTTGTCTCTGTTTGAATAGCATTTGTATATTTGAACTATCTGCAGTTAAAGTGAACGAACGGTATTGATAGTTTTGAATGTTACTAAAATTTTCTGGGCTTTGTTAGTAGTCACTCCTGGCCTGTGTACCAATGAGCTGACATCCATTTATGAGCTGTGTAGTGAAACCAGTATCAAGAAGAACTGTCTGTCTACCACACCGCTGCATTCATCACAAGTTTCTGTTGGAAGCTTGTTAAAAGAAACTTGCAAGACAGGTTGGTTCAGTTCAATTACAAACACACACTTGCAAGGTGATTGTCTCTATCTGTCAAGTATCAACACAGCAAAATTAAACTTTACTTCAATTCATCTTTAGGATAACACTTTTTTTCATAAATCTTTTTCATCTTTAAATGAAAAAAAAAAAAAATCTCCATGTTCACGACACAGTTGAAGACTGAAATGTGAAATAAAATCTGCTTTCTCAAAATATTTTCTGATTTCAAAGGAATTAAATTTCAAATTTAGGGGACAATGAGTTTATGTTAAGAAGCCTGGTGGCACAGTAGCTAAGGAGGTCAACCACTAACCAACCCTTCCAGCTGCTCGCAGGACAAAGATGTGCCAGTCTGCTTGCATAAAGATTACCACCTTAGAAACAATAAGGGGTGAGAATTCTGTGAAGATGGTGGCATAAACAAACCATTGTTCTAGACCTCCTTCATAAGTACAAAAAAAAAAAAAAAAAGCAACAAGGAAACAGTTCTCAGCTTTGTTGGACTATGAAATGGGGAGCAGAGGAGAGCAGAGGGAATGGCAGACAGGCAGGAATCAAAAAATTAAAAACAGGCAGAGGTATGGTAGGATCGTCAATTCTTCCACTGTCTCTGCTCCTCCTACAGTCATATGGGATGCTGGCTGCTGTGAACTGGAGTAGTGGGCCCCGGAAAAGGGCTTATTACCCTAACCACCATAATCCGTGCTTGTATAGGGTAGGATGCCAAGCTTCTGCCACAAAATCAATAAGGCTGGCTTCTCCAGAAGTCCATTTTGAGTATGCCAGCATCTCCCCAACTCAGACAGTCGGTTGCAAGCCTACTATGAATTGCTACATAAGGCCTTTGTACAGTGGATTCTGCTCTCCCTGTTCACTTCATAGCTCAGACCTCTGAAACCAGCAGGGAGTCACTTCTGGCCTGTCTACTTCCCCTTTCAATCAGTGCAGAGGATGCTGATTGAGGCTTCTGTATGCTAAGAAGCAGGCATTTTTAGTAGATACTGCATACGTCTGTAAGGAGCTCTGGTAGCGTAGTAGTTACGAGTTGGGCTGCTAACTTCAAGGTCAACAGTTTGAAACTACCAGGCATTTTGTGGGAGAAAGATGAGGCTTTCTGTTGCCATAAAGATTTACAGTCTCGGAAACCCTGTACAGGTTGCTATGAGTCGGAGCCGACTCCACGGCACATAACCACCACCACCATATTCAAGGTCATATTTTGACTCTTGTGGACTTGTTCCAATTTTCTTCAGCTTAAACCTGAATTTGCACATGAGCAATTGATGGTCTGTTCCACAGTCTGCCCCTGGCCTTGTTTTGGATGATGATATGGAGCTTATCCACTGTCTCTTTCATCAGATGAAGTAAATTTGATTTCTGTGTATTTCATCTGGTGAGGTCCATGTGTATAGTCATCTTTTATGTTGTTTAAAAGAAGTATTCACAATGAACAAGTAATTGGTCTTGCAAAATAATACCATGCAATCTCCCAAATTGTTTCTATCACCAAGGCCATATTTTCCAATGATTCTTCTTTTTTGTTTCCAACCTTTGCATTCCAATCATCAGTAATGTTCAATAATACATCTTGATTGTTGCAATTGTAAAGGTAGACATTTTGAAGCAAAAAGAGGGGACCCTGGGACAAGGGAGAAGAGCAGGAGCAGAGTATGTGACCATATTCAGAGAAGAAGTAACTCCAAAGATGATGATGTGGAGAGATGGAGCAGCTGGGGACCCTAGACTCATTCTAGACTCATGGAGGGAAAGGAGCTGTGTGCTAACAGCCGGGGGTCAGGCTTCCATGGTTTGCCCTTTGTTTGAATGTGTATTCCTGAGTGTTTTGGTATACATCCAAAACAAAACAAAAACAGAAGGAATAGAAGCAAATGCTGTTGAATGATGGAGGGGACTGTAATCACAGACAGCATTGTACTTCAAAACAGATCTTGATATGTTCTTTGTGATGATGAATGCGATGCCATTCCTCTTCAATTTGACATTCCTGGCCTAGTAAACCATGTGATTGTCAGATTCCAGATGGCCAATACCAGTCCATTTCAGCTCACTAATGCCTAGAATATTGATGTATATGAGTTCCATTTCAGTTTTGACAATTTTCAATTTTCCTAAATTCATGCTTTGTACATTCCATGTTCCAATGATTAATGTACGCTTACAGCTGTTTGTCTTCATTTTGAATTGTGCCCCATCAGCAAATGAAGTTCCCAAGGCCTTTACTCCATTTGCATCATCATGGTCAACTCCACTTTGAGGAAGCAACTCATCCCCAGTTGCATTGTGAGTGCCTTCCAATCTGAGGGGCTCATCTTCCAGCACTATACTTGACAATATTCTGGTGCTCTTAATCATATTTCAATGTTCAATATTCTGGTGCTGACAGAGTTCCCTTCTATTCATAAGGTTTTGAACTTAACATCATGTTTAGGTTCTCAAAAAGTACAAAGAAATAATCTTAAAGGCAACAAGAAGCAAAGAGACACTTACAAATAATCTCCAATAATCTTAAACATTGGTTTCTTCTCAGAACATTGGGAGCCAGAAGATAAGGGAATGATATATTTAAAGTTTTGAAAGGAAATAGAAAAGGCCAACCAAGAATACTATACCCAGTGAAACTATCCCACAAGAATTTGGGCTTAAAAAAAAAAAAAGAGTTAGGGCTAAATTTAAAACATTCCCAAACAAATAAAAGCTGAGAGAGTTTATATCCGCCAGGTCAGTCCTACAAAAAATATTAATGGGATACTGTAAATAGAAGAGAAAAGACAATAGAAAGTAATTTAAAATATACATAAAAAGAATGTTTCCTAACAATGTGAAATTCATGGACAAGTAAGTAAAAGAGCCAGGAATAAGGTATTCATGCTTCATAATTCTAAATGGTTTGTCCTCTTTATTTTTTAATAACAAATGCATAAAATAACAATAATAAAATTATATTACAGGGCACATGAAATATAAACACAAAATTAGTGATAACAACAACAAAAGAATGGAGAGAAGTGGTATAGACATAGAATTTCTTGTATGTTTCTGAAGTTAAGTTGGTGCCATCTTACCCTAGAATGTTATAAATACAAGCTTTTAACTGCAATATTCCTGGGAACCACTAAGAAAATATAGAAAAATATAAGCTAAAGGAAAGGAGAAGGGAACAAAAGAGGCTCACTACAATAAACCAACAATGAACAAAAGCATATAGTACTAAATAAAACAGATAGTACTATAATAATAGTTGGAGATTTCTATACACCACTTTCAATATTTGACAGAACATCTAGAAAGAAGATCAACAAGGAAATTGTTGTTGTTAAGTGCCATCAAGTTGGTTCTGATCCATAGTGACCCTGTAAACAGTTTCCGAGGAGTGGCTGGTAAGCTTGAACCGCCGACCTTGCAGTTCAAACCGACCTTGCAGTTCAACGCATTAACCCACAGCACCACACCTGAGTACCAATATATAACAAATAGACTAACAACATATGTAGAACACTCCACCCCAAAACAGCTCAATATAATATTCTACTCCAGTGTACATGGATCATTCTTCAGGATAGACTACATTGTAGGTTACAAAGCAAGTCTTGATAAATTTTTAAAACTTGAAAATATACCCCATATTTTCTCTGACCACAAAGGAGTGAAGTTAAAAATCAATAAAAAGAAGAAAACTGGAAAATCAACAAACATATGAAAAACAAACAACATGCTATTAAACTGCCATGGGATCAAGGAAGAAATAAAAAAAGAAATCAGAAATTTCTTAGAGTCAAATGAAAATGAAAGCACAGCATACCAAAATTTATGGGATGCAGCAAAGACAGTACTCAGAGGGAAACAGCAATAAATGAAAAACAGAAGGAAGCTCTGAAACCAATAACCTAACTTGACCTCTCCAGGAACTAAAAAAAGAAGGGCAAACTAAGCCAAACTCTGTCAGAAAAAAAGGAACAACAAAGATCTGAGCATAAATAAATAAAATTCAAATAAAAAACAATAGATAGAATAAATATAATCAGAAGGTGGTCTTTGAAAAGATCAATAAAATGGGCAAAACTTTAGCTAAACTGACAAAGAAAAGATGAGAATAGCCAAAAAAAAAAGAAAGAAAGAGAGGGAATTAGAACGGATCCTAAACAAATAAAGAGAATTATGACAGAATATTATGAATGACTGTATGACAACAAACTGATAACCTAGATGAAATGGATAAAATCTTAAAAGCAGGCAACCTATCCAAAATGACTCAAGAGGAAATAGACCCTGACAAGTCTAAGGAAGTAGACAAGTGGAGCGACCTAATTAGAGATTAAAAAATTCTCTACAAAAACAGAAATCCTGGACCAGATGGCTTCACTGGGGAATTCTACCAAACATTCAGAAAAGAATTGACACTGATGCTGCTTAAGCTATTTCAAAAGAGAGAAGGAATATTCCTTACTTCATTCTATGAAGTAAATATCCCTGATACTAAAATCAGACAAAGATGTTATAAAGAAAGAAAACCATAGAAAAATATCTCTTATAACTATAGATGCAAAACCCCTTAACAAAATGCTAGTGAACAAAATCCAAAAGCATATTAAAAGAGTCATACACCATTACCAAGTAGAATTTATTCCAGGAATGTAAGATGGTTCAATACTAGAAAATCAGTCAATGTATCACACCATGTTAATAGAACAAAGAAAACCCCCACATAATCATCTCTATGGATGCAGAAAAATACTAATAAAATCCAATACCTTTTCTTAAAGAAAACCCTAAAGAGATTTGGAATAAAAGGGAAATTCAGGGCATCTGAAAAGTTAACAGCCAATATTATATTTAATGGAGAAAGACTGAGAGCCTTCCTGCTGAAATTCAGACCAAGACAAATGTTTCCACTCTCACTACTTCCATTCAACATGGTATTAGAAGTCCTAGCTAGAGCAATAAAATAAGAAAAAGAAATAAAAAGAATCTCTGGTAGTGTAGTGGTTACAAATCAGGCTGCTAACCTCAGGGCCAGCAGTTCTAAACTACCAGCTGTTCTGTGGGAGAAAGATGAGGCTTTCGGCTCCCATAAAGATTTACAGCTTTGGAAACCCTGTACAGGGTCGCTATGAGTCAGAACCGACTCCATGGCACATAACCACCACCATCAGATTGGGAAAAAAATTCAATCATCTCTGTTCCCCGTCACAGTTCCATCTGTAGAAAATCCCAAGGATACAAGAAGAAAACTTCTAGAGCTAACTTAAATGCCCATTAACAGATGATTGGATAAAATAAAATGTGGTACATACACACAGTGGAATACTACTCAGCCAGAAGGAGAAATGAAGTTGATACATGCTATGGTATGGATGGAACTTATTTTGCAGAGCCAATCACTAAAGGACAAATATTGTATGATGTCACTTATGTAAAAAGATAATAAAAAGCAAACATATAAACACTAAACTTTATTAGTAGTTACCAGGGGCAAGAGGGAGGAGAAGAAGAGAAGTTAATGATGATGGAAAATCATTTTGATTAAGGGTATTGTTGCATAGCCAATGAGTGTAATTGCTACAATAAGCTGTACTCCTGTAAAAAACTGAATTGTTAAAAGTTATGTGATAGATCTACTTTGGCGAGTAGTGACTGTGATCTTAAAAGCTCATGATTCAAAAAACAAAGGAATAGAGGTAAATATTGTTAATTGATGGTACATGGCAGGGATTGTATCATTGCAATGAAACGAAGTATGATTTGTTGACTATAAAACTGATAATCTGCTCTGTAAACCTTCACTCAATTCACAATAAAATTTTGAAAAAAAAAACAAAAAACCTCATGAGCAGCTCCCTAAGGGGCAACTATTGATCTCTCAAATGTCCAGAGGAAAGAAGATTGATGAAAACTGAAGAGCTTGGAAACAATTAGTCCAATGGACTAATGGATACGAGAAATCAATCTGAGACCAGAACTAGTTAGTGCCTGGTTACCACTACCAGCTTCTCTGATAAGGATCACATTATAAGGTCCTGAATAGAGTGGAAGAAAATGTGGAACAGAACTGGAAATCAGATAGAGACTGGTGGAACCCTGAAACTGTGACCCTTGGTCACTTTTGAGGTCTGGAATAGAACTCACCCCAGGATTCAATTTCCAGCCAAGCAATAGATTAGCATATAGGGGGAACAACACTAGTGAGGTATGCACACCATAGAATGTTCAACTGTTCAAGATCAAAAAGGCAGAATTTACCTGGGGCCAAAATTCTGAAAAGTGGGGAAACAAGGAGGAATGGCAACAAGAAATGCAGTGTGGAAGCAGGATAAGTGATGTTCCATGGAGGGGACTGCAATTAAGATGAAACAAAGTGTATGCTTTGTTGAATGTAAAACTGATGATCCACTCTGTAAACTTTCTTTCACTTCACAATAATAAGTGTTTAAAAAGCTACGTGATAATAAGTGTTTAAAAAGCTACGTGATAAATATATTTACAACAATAACAAAAGAAAAGAGTAACTACTGAGGCTGCTTATGTACGACCAAACACCTCATAGAATTTGGTGCCTTGGTTTGGAGGTTTAAGGTCATGGTTTCATGGGACATACCAGTTAATTGGCAGAATATCATATTCAGTGTTTCTGTGCCACTTCCTAATTCATTGCTTAGTGTCTGGGGTCTTTAAAGCATGCAAGCAGTCATCTAAAGTACAACAGTTGGTCTCTATTCACTTGAAGCAGCATAGGAAGGAGACTTTGTAATAGAAGGAGAGTATGGAATTTGTGACTAATTGTCTCCGTAAACAACTACCTACTTTACAAGGAGACTAGAACAACTGGGCAGTGCCTGGCTACCATTACTGAATACTTTGATCAAAGATTCCATAGACAAATCCTGATCAAAAGAAGTGAAGTGCAGACAGAATTTCAAATTCTCATGGACTCTAGACTATCTGGAGCCATGGAGAATGGATAAATCCTGAAACTATTGCCCTTAGATAGTCGTCAAATCTTAAACCAAAAATATCCCTTGAAGTCATCTTAAAACCAAACTATAGTTTAGCTTCACGAGTAGAAAAGGTCAACTTTGGGCATTATGTTCTTTTCAAACTGTATGGAATCAAGCTGACAACAGCCACTTGAAGTTTAGATAGGAACCTTAAGGACGACAAGTTTATGTTAATGAGGAAGAAACAACTCAGAAAAGGAGAGTGAGAATGTTTACCCAACTGGAAGAATGTAATCAACGCCAGCAAATTATACATATGAAAGGATAGAATTAGTGTATGTTAGGCTGTGCACATTGTAAACAAAATAAACAAAAACTAGTGAAAATTCCCTGTTTAAAAACACCATCTATATAGAAAAAAAATGCCACCACTATGAGTAAAAATAGAAAACATTCTTGTCAAGTCTAGTCCAACTCATGGAGACCCCAGGTGTGTCATAGTAGAACTGCAAGGGTTCAAACAAAAACTCCATAAGATTTTTTTGTTTTTGTTTTTACTGATTTTTTGGAAGTAGAATATTGGGGTACTCCAACCTCTAACAATTTGGTTAACAATATAGGGTTTTAAACTTTTGATCCATCCAAAGACCAGACCCCTTAGAGGTAACTACTGTTGTTTGTTTGGTATGTATAGAAATTGCCTCTACTTGTGAACTTTTACAGATAGGGGGAAAGCTATGCAGAAGTAATCCTTCTCATTGACTCTCACAGCCACCAGTAGATGAAGGTCATGAATACTTGCACAGCAGTGTTACCTTGATTTTAACGAGCACTTGGGCTTATGAAAAGCTTTTTTTAATGCTTCCCTATTTGCAAGTTGAGAAGCTTTTCTAGTGCCCAGGTTTGTTTTCTGTGGGTTTGCTAACACCTGGTAGATTTAGAACATTAGGTTATATCAGCTTTTCCTCAGGAATGACTCTACTAAATATATACTTGTACATACATTTGAACGTATAAATGGCATCTTCTCCCAGAATCTTTCTTTCTCTTCAGTGAGTACTTCCTAAATGGCATGCAGTGTCCTTGTTAGCTAAGATACACAAATTCATCCCACTTCTGATTCTCAAATTTTAATTTTAAATGCATTTCAATGTTCACAACCTGAGGAAAATTTCAGGTTCCTCCTTAAGATTTCTGAAAACTTCAACAGCTTTAGTTTTCCGTTGCCTTGGTCCCATGCTTTTATTTCACCCCATGTCATCCCAAATTGCAGAGTTCAACTCCATTTCAGTCTCCACAAGAAATTTCTTTACATCAAACATGTTATAAAGGACTGCATCACAAGATACCCAGCATTCCATCATCTTTACCATCTTTTTCTCTCCTCTCTCAAATCCCCCTCCCCAACTCCAAATTCTTTATCCTCAGTCATTTTGGCAGTCCTGTGGTAGTTCAAATCCACTGGCAGCTCCACGGAAGAAAGGAGATTATCTGCTTCCTTAAAAATTTATCGTCTCAGAAATCCTATATAGGTCGCTGTGAGTCAGAATCAATCAGATGACAGTGGGTTTGGTTTCTTGTAACCCAATAGTTCTCAAACTGTGGTCTCTAAAGCATCAACATCTGCACCACCCCTGAGTTTATTAGAAATGCAAATTAGGCCCTACTTCAGATCTACTGAGTCAGAAACTCAGGTTTAACTAGCCCTCCAGAGCTTTGCAATCTCCTGCATGCACAACCAGGGCTTAACCTCAATCCCACATCTGCCTCTGAAGTGACTTTGCAAAGGAGGGACTCACCCCAAAAGGAATCCCTGCACCAGCTATTGAGAGAATAAATATATCCCTATCTTACTCTATTCCATATCCATTGTAACAATGCATTGTCTTCTTGCTTTCCTTGCTCTACTTGTCTGATCAGATACCTTCCCTTCCTAGCAATGGGATCCAGAGGTGGAAGCAGGGGCTTGGCCATCCTCTTGACCACAAGTTGATCTGAAGAGTTCCCTAGCCACTTAGACTCATTTGGGTGAGACCAATCTGTGTATGCCTGGTAGGCAGAAGATTCCTAATAGGACAGTTAGGGCCATATGTATAAGATTATCTGAAGATACAACGAACATGGAATTAAGTGCCTGATTAGAAACATCCAGATGTTTGGAGGTAGGAAGGTTAATGGAAGTACATATTATAGGTATTCCCAGCATACCAATAGGCTTTAAGTTAACCTTGGAGGAGCAGAGGAGATACTGGAAGGGAAGAGATACAGCAGCAATTCCCACCTCAAGGTTAAAAACCAGATCAGGAATAAATTCTCTCCAGCAAGTAGGAGATAATCCCATCCACTAGAGACTTCCTGCTGTTTGCAAACAATGAAAAGAGGCCTGGGATTTCACTGGACTCAGGCCCTCTTAGAAGCATAGCTGATTGTTCATGAAATCTGAATTTTCCTCTCCAAGCCCCTCACCTTCCAATCTCTGTGTTCCACCCAGCCTAATTATTTTTTATCTCTGCCCAAAAGATAGTACTTTGGATCATCTCTTCTTTTTTTGTACTCTCAATCCAATATTTCCTTATCCCAACCTGCTCTTCTACCATTTCGTTCCCTCTTGTGACCTCTGGGACTTCTATTTCGAGGGGAAGTAAAACTTCCACTACACTTCTCCTTCCTTTTCAGTAAAACTTCCCTCCACTTCCATAAAGCTGGTTTGCCCTGAGGAACACTTTTTTTCCTACTGCTTTCCCCAGGGAATGAAGCTCATTCATCCATACCCAGGTACCTGAATAACCCCAAACTCATTAGTCTGTATGCAATTCAGTTATGATGTTGGAGAAGAATATTAAAAGTATCATGGGCTGCCAGAAGAACAAACAAATGTGTCTTGGAAGAAGTGCAGCCAGAATGCTCCTTAGAAGCCAGGATGAGGAGACTTCGTGTTTCATACTTCGGACATGTTATTCAAAGGATCGGTGTCTGGAGAAGGACATTATGCTTGGTAAAGCAGAGTGCCAATGAAAAAGAGGAAGACCCCCCAGTGAGATGGATTGATTGACACAATGGCAGCAATGTAACAATTGTGAGGATGGAACAAGACCAGGCAGTGTTTCCTTCTGTTGTGCATGGGGTCACTATGAGTCAGAACCAACTCAATGGCACCCAACAACAACAACACGAGTCTGTGGACACAGATGAAAATTCATTTTGTACCAGCAAACTCTCAGCCCCCAAGATTTCCTCTATGTTGTGGTGTGACCCCAGAGGGCAACTCACTTTACTTTCAGTCTTCTCTCCAAAATCCCAAACACTACACAGGCTCTGAAAACCGCCAGTGGCTGACCTACTGCTACCCTCTGATTGCTCTGTGGTCTTAACCAGACAGTGGCCCCGTGGACTGCTGAGAAGTGAGGTCCTTTCCTCCAACTCTGTATCCTCTAGACTCCAAAGTCTCACAAGATCCCTCATCATTCCAGTTCAGTGTCTCCATTTCTGCCAGACACACAGGCAACAGACGTTCCCCACGTATATTAATTAGTACAAGTGGATGCCAGGGGGTTATTTACAACTCCCCAACAAGCCTCTGCAGCATCTGACAATGTTAATCATGTCTATGTTCTAGAAAAGGTTACATTTTTGGCTTTTTAGGACACCAAATTCCCAGATCTTCCTCTACGTCTTCTCTCACCAAGTCTTTTCATTTGGAACTCCATTTCTATGCCCAACCATAGATGTTCCTCAAAGGCATCTCTTAGGCCCCATTTTCCTGTTATTCCATACATTCCTCTTAGCCAACTGTATTCACTGTCATGTCTTCAGTTATAAGAGATATGCTGAAGCTCCTCAAACCCATAACTCAGACCTTGTTCTCTGCTCTGAGCCATATATTTAACTACTCACTGGACATCTCTTCTTGAATGTACTGCAAGTACCTTTCTTACACCATGAACACATCCTAAATTTTCATCCTTCCACACACACCAGTGAATGGTACCACTATCAACTAGGTAGCCATGGTGACTTCATGTGTGTCAGAGCAGAACTGTGACCCAGAAGGTTTTCAGTGGCTGGTTTTTCACAAGTATATTGTCAGCGCTTTCATCCCAAGCATATCTGGGTGGACTTGAACTTTAACCTTTCTGTTAGTAGCCGAGAGTGTTAACTATTTGCACCACCCAAGGATTATCCAAGACTATGCATCTTTTTTTATTTCTCCTTCCCCCTCATTCCCTGCAACCAGCAATTTATGGCCCAGATTCAGGTCCTCACCCCATAGTTCAGGCCAATATAATTCTACTTGGATTTGCTATCTAATAGGTCTCCTTCAAGGCAGTGCTTTTCAATCTCTTTCCCATCATAGCACAGTCAAAAATGACAATGATAACTTTTATACCTGGATAACCATTTGAGTCTTCTGCAGGAAGTCCCCAGGGCTAAGGGTTTCATCATCCTGTGTCACTTTAAAGCTGTGGATATCACATTGGGATGCTTTCTAACTTTTTCTCTCTGCTATTTTCAGAGTGGTCTTTCTAAATACAGCACAGTCTGCTTAGAATCCTTCTGTGGCTACAACTGGCACACCTCTTCAAGATCTGATCCTAATCCCGTCTCCAGCCCATCTTGCCTTTGCCTCCTCCTTTTCATATCACCACTCCCAATCTTCCAACCACACCCAAACAACTGGCCTTTATTACTTAGAAAAGTCTGCAAGCTCTTTCCTCAAGGCCAGTTTTCCTGAGTGGGCTAAAGCAGTCCCCAGCTTAGTTTGAGAAGGTTTCTGGCACTCCTCAAAGAGAAGTCTGTGCCTACCTCAGGGTAACATGTAAATTCACGGAGAGAGAAAATATCCTACGAACTATGTCAGACAGATACATGGTAAGAACCCAAACATTTCTTGAAGAGTAAGTGAATGAATGAGTCAGCTTTTGTGATAACTTTAGACCAGGCATGAGAAATTGGATCCCTGCTCTGCCACTGAGCATATGGTTCTAGATACCTGTCTCTGAGTCTCAGTCTTCTTACTCATCAAATGAGAGGGTCTTATTTCTAAATTCCTTTCTAGCTTCAGTGGCCTCAGCTCCCTGGGGCACTCTGGATCACAGAAGTTCTACAAGACCATGTCATCTTTTTTTGCAAATAGATAAAGATTTAAATTTGTAACAAATGCTACAAATTTCTGCATCTGCAGAAACAGGAAAGTAACTAAATATTAGCAGTATCTTTGTAGTAATACTTTTTAATTTTTTTCAAATTTGAGGAGAGCAGTAAACATCACATGTCCCCCAAGGATACTTGGTTCATAAGGAGGATCCAGGCATTTGACCTCAAGGGGGTAGGGTTTCAGAGTCCCTGGACTTCTCTGCTTCCTGCCTTCCTCCCTCCTTCACCCAATTCATTTGGATGTAGGGACAAATGGATATATTTCGTTTCAAGGCTAACCATGAAATCAGGTTTATGTGAAGGAGATAGAGAAGCAGGTAACGCAAGTTCTGAGGCAGTTTCTTCAATAAGGCACTTTCAAGATTATACTAAACTTTCCAGACCACAGTTACAAAACAAAAAGCTTTAGTCATCACAGGAAAATGGGTTACATTAATGCTACATTTTATATTGGTGAGTGACTTCAAATGAAAACAACGCTTATAAATGGCCTGATTCAAGGAGAAAATGTCCATCTGCATATGGACATGAACCTAAGAGACTCAGTCACTGTTAAGGACCTTTCATGCCAACATTCTCTTGGTGTCTTTAAATCAAGGCTCAAACCAAAGTTACTGCTCCCAGTAGAACTGTTGTCAGGTGGGAATTTTATAGTTCAAAGGCCTTGCTAATAGCTGGTAATCATAATAATGCCTATCATCAAATGCTAAAGCACTGATGAGTTATTACTTATTGTGGGCAAACTGAAGCTTATCCTATCGTATCCATTTTCTGTTTCTTTTATGTATTGGTTCTTTATCACCACAGTAAACACGCTCCCACGAATGGGCACACCCCCACACCCACATGCATAAATTTCCACAACTAGCCACTCTGGCATACAGTCTAAATCTAAATACTGGTGATTCTTTTTATTTCTGTAGTTCATAGCGACCCTGTACAGGGTTTCCGAGGGTGTAAATCTTTACGGGAGTAGAAAGCCTCATCTTTCTCCCGCGGTGCAGCTGGTAGTTTCGAACCGCTGACCTTAAGGTTCGCAGCCCGATTCGTAACCACTACGCTACCAGAGGTAAGCATGTATAATTTCTTGTTATCACATTTCACCTTCACTCACTTTTGCTGCTTTAAAAATATATTAAGCCCTGAACTTAGAATCATAAGGTCCTTGGTTTGAGCCCACCAGCCACTCCTCTGGAGAAAGATGAAGCTTTCTGCTCCCGTAGTTTCAAAAGTCTGGGAAACCTGATACTCATAGAGTCACTATGAGTCTGAACCACCTGGACACACTTAACAACAGCACAACCAATATAGACTAGATCCTTTATTGTGGGCAGGCTTTGAAACATGAGGGCCTGAGAAACTTCATAAATGTACCAGTTATTAAGGGTGGGAGTTACAGGATGGGAAGTGATAAAGGGGAAAAGTAGATTAGAGAGGAATGAAAGTTAAAATTTCTGTCTTAGTAGACTTTCATTTTGCAATATATGTGTGGGAGATAAAATGCCTTTCATTGTGCTTTAGAGACAGATGCCAGGGTGGCCTGGATAAGCAGGGTCACTGTGGCTGCCCACAGGATGGTGGGTCTAAAGCTCTATTTTCTAGGAAGTGACTGACCAACCCCTGAAAGGGAATAGGAAAGGCAGGTTGGGGTCCAGAGTCATCCCAGAAATGGAGCTCCCAAGGTGGGGAATGATTGGCATGGGATTCACAGACATGAGGCTTGGACCTCAGAGTCTATGAGGGTCTTCCTTGGCTAAGCCTAGTGCTAAGGAAGGGCGTGTCTTGTCTGTGGGACATCACCACTCAGTGACAGCGATCTTCATGTGGTATGGGGCTCCTGGTTTAAGCTTACATGTCTCTGTGTCTATGCTGCTCCCTGTAATTCAGAAGTAAAGGTTTAGGACACACAACATACTAACTGTTGTTGTTGTTGTCAAGTGCCATCGAGTCGGTTCCGACCCATAGCGACCCTGAACAGGGTTTCCAAGGCTGAAATCTTTACGGGAGCAGAAAGCCTCATCTTTCTCCCACGGAGTAGCTGGTAGATTCCAACTGCTGACCTTGTGGTTCGCAGCCCAGTTCGTAACCACTACGCTACCAGAGCTCCTTCAACACACTAATATGGCCTCATTAATATAACAAGTCCTGGCATAACACTGTGAGTTAATGCACCAGACTGCAAAGCCGTTTGAACTGCAAGGTCGGTAGTTCAAGCTCACCAGCTGCTCCTTGGAAACCCTATACAGGGTCGTTATGTGTCAGAACCGACTCGCTGGCACTTAACAACAACAATAATATAACATTTAACAACAATATAACAATTACTTCCATAGATATAGGGATTAGATTCCAACAAATATTCTGTTGTTGTTAAATGGTGTTGAGTCAGTTTCAACTCAGAGGGACCCTGTAAAGGGTTTCCTAGGAGCGACTGGTGAGTTTGAATCACTGACTTTGTGGTTCAAACTGGCCTGTGGTCCACTGCTTATCCTATTTTAGGGGGACACACCAGGAATCATGTTTTAGGGGGACACAATTCAATCATATGGTTGTTGTTGACAGGTGCCGTTGAGTTAGTACCAACTCATAGTGACCCTATGGACAACAGAGCAAAACACTGCCTGGTCCTGTGCCAACTTCACAATCATTGCTACGTTTGAGCGCATTGCTGCTGCCATGGTGCCAATCCATCTCGTTGAGGGTCTTCCTCTTTTTCTCCAACCCTCCATTTTGCCAAACATGATATTCTTCTCCAGGGACTGGTTCTTCCAGATAGTATATCCGAAGTATGAGAGATGAAGTCTGGCCATCCATCCTGGCTTCCAAGGAGCATTCTGACTGTGCTTCTTCCAAAACATATTGGTTTGTTCTTTTGGCAGTTCATGGTACTTTTAACATTCTCATTCCAGCACCATAACTAAAATGCATCCATTCTTCTATGGTCTTCCTTATTCACTGTGCCAACTTTCACATGCATATGAGATTATTGAAAACACCATGGTTTGGGTCAAACACACCTTTACTCCTCAAACTGGCATTTTTTCTCCTGAACACTTTAAAGAGGTCTTGTGCAGCAGATTTGCCCAATGTAATACATCGCCTGATTTCTTGATTGCTGCATTTGCCTAATGTAGATATTTCATGTGAATATTTGTTTTTTTGTGTCTTACTTAGTCAACTCAGCACAATGTTTTCAAAGTTCACCCATGTCATAGCATGTGTTAGAACTTCATTTCTCTTTATGATTGAATGATACACATTGTTATGAATACATTTTATTTATCTGCTGATGGACACGGGTTGTTTCCAACTTTTGACTACTGTGGATAGTGTTGCAATGAACATTGGAATACAAGTTTGAGTCTCTGCTTTCAATTCTTCTGAGTATATAATAAGGAGTGGAATTTCTGGATCATATGATACTCTTTTGTTTAATTTTTTAAAGGCACTGCCAAACTGTTTTCAACAGTGGCTGCACAATTTTACAAGCTCCTCAGCAGTGGATGAGGGTTCCAATTTCTCTACATCATCACCAACATTTGTTGCTTTCTGTTTTGTTATCATAACTTTCTTAGTGAAAATAAAGTGAGAATTGCATCATGATTTTGATTTGTAATTCCCTAATGATTTAATTGTGTTTAGCATCTTTTTGTGTACTTCTTGGCCGTCTACATACCTTTTTGGTGAAAAATTTCTTCAAGTCCTATTAAACTGTTGTGGTGTTGGCATCTGAGTTCCTCTAACTACACAAGGGGGAAAGAGAATCAAGATCAACAGCCTAAGGCTGATTCCTATGAGGAGGAAGTTAGACATGCCTCCTCTCCAATCTTTTTACCAATGCTGACATCATTCTTCCCTCTCATGGCACTCTCTACTTTTTGGTTGGGTTGGATAATTCACCAAACTCACAGACTGTTCTCACAATTATAGGGTTTGTTTGGGAAGTAACAGGATGCAACTCTATGGGCCAGAAAGCTTACCCACTATGCCATCTCAGGATGGCTTCATGGTTCTGTTGACTCTGATACCCCCATTTCTCTGCTGTTACTTCTTACCACCGTCTCTGTCTTTCATGTTGCAATTATCTTTCTATCTCCTGGGTCTTGGAGGTTCCCAGAGCAGGCACTTCAGGTCCAAAGGATGCCCTCCGCTCCTGTCTCTTCATGGTGGTAATGAGTTCTACTCTGAGATTGCCTCTCCTTTAAGCTTATCAGGATGGCAAAACTGACCAACTCCCTCTTTTAGGTTCCAGACACCTTATTTGTGTAGTTTCATCCCAACAAGGTTGCCATGTACCTTATTTGCATTACTAGCAAGCTGTCTAGTCCCTTGTTCTGTTCTGAATGACTGCCTATTGGTCCATGTACAGGTTCCATATGAGCACAATTGATTGTTCTGGAATTCCCATTCCTCACAACGTTACTCATAATTTGTTTTGATCCACACAGTCGAATGCCCTTGCATATGATTCTGACTCTAGTTCAAGAGTGTGTGGAATATTCTTTGAGTAGCATTGTTGAACGTAAAAAGTTATTTCAAAAGAAATTTGTGAAAGCAAGAACACATATCTGAACTTAACATATATGTTAAAAATTACTGATGACATGTAACCTTTATAGTTGGCCCTGGACATATATCTAGTTGGAAAGGAAATTAGAAATATTACTGGTAATATTAAGTTCTGACTTTGAAAAATAAAATTCTGAAACAAGATAATATCCTTGTAAGGCATACTACTGTCTTGAGAAAAAAAAAATCACCTAAAATAATTTATGTCTCTATTAACATATCATAGGTCAGGTGTGACCAACTTTATGTTTGGGTGTTCCAAAGAGGAAAAGGAAAAGGCTGCAAAGCAGACCTTTGTCTATAGCTATGTTTAAAAAAAGAAAATCCTGAAACTTGGGTGTGCAGAAAAAATGTACTTACTTAATTTTAATCTCTAATCAATCTAGTCCATGTGGTGGTCTTCCCAATATATACTATTTTGTATAAAAAGTTATTGTTTTTAACAAAATGTCAACCCAATGTAAAGTTTAGTCCAATCTTATAAGATGGTTTCTATTGGCTCCTTTACTACAAGATGGTGGATCAGGTAGACATACAGGGAGGAGCTCTGTCAGCAACAACACAGAATACCCACCCAAGCAGGCTCATGGGATGGTGCTAGAACGCTGAACCACATATAAAGGAATATTTAAAAGCTTGGAAGGCTTACATCTAGGGGAATTTGTAGCAGAATCAAGAAATCCATTGTTTTCTAATTCAAGATGCTCATCTGCTCCCAGAGCCACCATATTGGGAGAGATCAAGTCGGGGAAGGATCAGAACAGCCACGAACGCCTGACAGAACCACGGAGATACAGGTGTGGACATTCTTTTTTTGGTATCTGTTCATTGGTCTCTCACTGTCTGCTCACCTCCATTCTGGTGACTAGAGGGTGTGCCTGAGCGAATGGACACCCCACTCCCTCCCCTGGAGGGTTCTACTATGTATGCACACAGATCTCCTCGAAATTTAAAGTGACAGTTTCCACTTAAAACCAAACGGCCACCACTCGTCTGTCAGTTTGTCATAGTGTGGTAGCTTATGAGTTGCTGTGATTCTGAAAGCTATGCCACCGGTGTTTTAAATACCAGCAGGTTCACCCAGGGTGGACAGTTTTCAGATGAGCTTCCAGACAAAGACAGACTAGGAAGAAAAAGTGACGAACTTAGTCACTGAAAACCTTATGAATAGCAGAGAAACACTGTCAGATATAGTGCCAGAAAATGAGGTTAGGAGACACTCAAAATGTGACTGGGGAAGAGCTGCCTCCTCAAAGTAGAGCTGATGTGATAGTGCGAATGGAGTTCAGCCCATGGGAGAAAATCCCACAGGACCTTCATTTGCTGATGGGGTACAACTCAAAATGAAGAGAAATAGCTGTAAACATCCACTGAAAATTGGAACATGGAGTGTACGAAGTATGAATCTGGGAAAGTTGGAAGTTGTCAAAAATTAAATGAAATGCATAAACATCGATATCTTAGGCATTAGTGAGCTGAAATGGAGTGGTATTGGCCATTTTGAATCCAACAACCAAATGGTTTACTATGTTCAAAAAGAACATATCCAGATCAGTCATGAGGGACAACACTGTCTGTAATAGGGTAATATCCATGCACCTAAAGGGAAGCCTG
>NW_006408561.1:4026930-4028068 GCF_000296735.1 Chrysochloris asiatica
TCGACGACACTTAACAACAACAACATAGGCAATGTTCAGTCTCTTATGGACAATTCCTTCCTTCCCTAAAATAGGTTTGGATGATGGGAACTGAGGAGTTCTTCTTTTATTTGTAGATTTGGTTGTGAGGATGGTCAGGTCATTTTTGTTTTTGTCCTTGTTTCTGGAGGATGTGGAAAACTCTTGAGCATTTAGTTGCTCTCTGCACTACTGCTATGAGGCTGAAGTTGAAGCAGGTGAGAGTAGAGACTTGGGCTCTCTCTGCTCGTGCAATACTCCTAGTGTCCGCCTGACTGTCTGTCTTTCCCCTGGTTCCTGCTGCCTGTCTCTCCAGATTTTTGGCTTTGGTCTCCCCAGTCTCTACCTCATTGGGCCTCAGGGTAGACATGCTGCTCTGAGCTTGGTATCTACACAGTATGGAGCTGTGGGTGGATCAGGCTAGCTTTGCACATGCACCTCTTTTGTCTACCATTCAACATCACTCAGTTGATATGGCACCTCCCACGTTACATCTACTCTGAGAGGTGATGCTTCCTAAGAGATTGAACAAAGTTATGTCTCCCTCTTCCTCCCACTAAGGTCCCTGGGTGGAGCAGGTATTTTACAATTGACTAGTAATGTAAAGGTTGTCAGTTCAAACCCACCCAGGTCTGAAGATATGCTTGTGTAGAATTTATGTTTTGCTATTAGTTACTATTACATCAATTCCAACTCATGACGACTCCGTGTGTGTATAGTAGGATTGCTCTGTAAGGTTTTCAAAGCTGTAAACTTTCTGAAGCAAATCTCGAGGTCTGACTGCCAATATTTCAGCTAGAAGTCCAGCACTTAACCATTTGTGCCATCTATGGACTCCTTCATAAAGACTACAGTCAAGAAAACCTCATCCAGTATCTACTCTGTAACACATGATGTCATTATGAGTCAGAAGCTGCTTGGTTTTGTTTGTTTCCCCTCCCTCTTGTTGTTTCCTTCGTTAAAAATTTACAGAAAAGTAGGAACAACAAAAAACCATTTAGAAAGCTGGCATATACGGTTTAACTATTGGTCTCTCCTGTCCGTAGGAAAGAAAAGTGATGAAAATTGAACATACATGGAAACAATTAGTCTAATGGAATAATGGACCGCATGGAAACAA
>NW_006408561.1:4029529-4030814 GCF_000296735.1 Chrysochloris asiatica
AAAATGGATCTGTTTGTTCTTTTGGCAGTCCATGGTACTTTTTTTTTTTTAATGTTTTTTTTATTTTTTATTTTTTAAGGTTTTTATTGTGGATTGAGTGAAAGTTTACAGGGCACATCATCAGTTTCACATTCAACCATTCATATTCCATGGTACTTTTAATATACTTCTCCAACACCGTAATTCAAATGCATCTGTTCTTCTGGTTGGTGGTTGGTGGCTCTGTGGCATGGAGTTAGTTCTGTCTCATAGTGGCCCTATATAAGGTTTCTGAGGCTATAAACCTTTACAGGGACAGAAGGCTTCATCTTTGTCCCTCAAAACAGCTGGTAGATTCTAACTGCAGTCCAACTCGTGACCACTATGGTACCAGGGCTCCACCAATTCTTCTACAGTTTTCTTTATTCATTGTGGAACTTTCACATGCATATGAGGCAATTGAAAGTACCATGGCTGGATCAAGTGCACCTTAGTTCTCAAATTGATATCTTTGCTCTTGAACATTTTAAAGAGGTCTTGTGCAGCAGATTTGCCTAATGCAAGCCATCATTTGATTTCTTGACTGTGGCTTCCATGAGTGTTGATAGTGGATCTAAGCAAATGAAGTCTTTAACAGTTTTTGTTTTGTTTTTCCATTTGTTGTTGCCATGGAGTCAATTCTCACTCATAGTGACTTCATATAGGATCTCCAAGGAGTGGCTGTTGAGTTTGAATCACTGACCTTGCAGATCAAACCGATCTTGAGGTCAAGTGCTTATCCCAAGGCGCCACACTAGGATTCCTTTCTCCATTTATCATGATGTTGTTTATTAGTTCAGTTGTGAGGACTTTTGTTTTCTTTCCATTGAGGTGCAATCCCAACTGAAGGCTGTAGTCTTTGATATTCCTCAGTAAGTATTTTAAGTCCTCTTTGCTTTCAGCTAGTAAGGTTATAGCATCTGCATATCGCAGGTTGTTACTGACTCTTCATTCAATCTTGATGCCATGTTCTTCTTCATATAATCAAGCTTCTCAGATTATTTGCTCAGGATACAACTTGAATAATTATGGTGAGAACAGACTTCATTCCTTATACTTTAGACATATTATCAGTCGGATGATCAGCAACATGCTGCTCATACAATTTAAAACAAAATCTGCAGTTAACAAACACTGCACAATTGTGCAGAGATTTCAGTTAGCCTCCTCAGTCAAAGGAGAGATCTCTTGGGGGAAAAGGCTCACAACTCAATAGCAGAGAAACCTCACACTAGCTACCTGGAATTATCAACCTGCTCCTTCATTC
>NW_006408561.1:4031801-4046009 GCF_000296735.1 Chrysochloris asiatica
ATATATTTGCAACTCTGTCAAATCTCTCTATATATTTATGGGTATAGTCCCACTTTCCCTCTGGCACTTGTGCTGTGTGTCCCTCCACACATCCACTCATAGATCACCGCTATTGCAGGATTGTGTATACAATGAAATTTACCTCTGTTGCCTTTAACTCTTGCACTCTTATTGTCTTCACCTGCTGGCATTATTTTTGTTGACCTTCAACTTATTGTTTATTCTTCTTCATCCAAGTTAATATGTGTTTATCCTCAGGAGTCCTGGTGTGGCACTGTAGGATAAGCACTGGATCGCAAAGTCAGTTTGAACCACCAAGGCTGGCAGTTCAAATTCACCAACTGCCCCTCAGAAACCCTATGGTCACTATGAGCTGGACCTAACTTGAAGGCACTTAACAATAGCAACAACAAATCCTCTAATTAGTAATTTACCCTTTCTTCCCCTTCCATTCCTGGCAACAATGAAAGAATGTTTATTTCTTTTAGTGTGCAAACTTTCCTTGACTTTTCATAATAGTGGTCTCATATAATACTTGTCCTTTTGTATTTTGCTCAACATAATGTCCTCCAGGATCATCCATGTTATGAAATGTTTCACAGATTCATCATTATTCTTTAATGTCTCATAGTATGTATTTGTATGTATGTAGCATAGTTTGTGTGTAGGTAGCACTGTTTACTTATCCATTCTCCCACTGATAGGCATTTAGGTTGTTTTCACCTTTTTGCTGTGTGAATAGTACTTCAAAGAATATGGGTGTGCATTTATCTATGCATGTCACGGTTCTTACTTCTTTAGGAAACATACCAAGTAACGAGATTGCTGGATCATCTGGCATTTCCATTTATAAGTTTTGAAGGAAGTGCCTTTTCTGCAGTGATTGATGAACTGTTTTCCAGTGATTGGATCATTTTATAGTCCTACCACCAGTGTATGAGAGTTCTAGTCTCTCCACACCCTCACCAGAAATTACTATTTTATGTTTTTTTTTTTTTTGTTTTTTTTTTGCTATCAATGCTAGGGTGATACCTCATTGTTTTGATTGGCATCTTTCTAATGGTTAATGATTACAAGCATTTGTTCATGTTTGTTGCTTTCTTTGGTGAAGTGTCTGCTCATGTCCTCTGCCCATTTAAAAATTATAATCGGATTATTTGTTGTTAAAGTGCTGAAGTTTCTATAAATTTTAGAGATTAGTTCCTTGTCTGTTATGTACGTGTCAAAAATATCCCTCCAGTCTGTGGGTTATCTTTTTACTCTTTTAGTGAAATCTTTCAATGCATACAAATGTCTAATTTTTAGGAGGTTCCAGCTAGTTTATCTTCTGCTCTTTGTGTGTTTTCCTTTATGTTTGATGATGTATTTATGCCATATAGAGGGCTCCTGAGTTAACCCTAGTTTTTCATTGATGATCTTTATAGTTTACTTATGTTCTAAATTTGTTTTTGATCCTTCTTGAGTACATTTTTGCATATGGTGTGAGATATGAGTCTTATAGCATTCTTCTGTAAATGGATTTCCAGTTTTGCCGGCACCATTTGTGTAAGAAACTACAGTTTGCTCCTCATTTAGTGATATTTGGCCCTTTGTCAAAGATCAGCTATCCATAAGTGGATGGATTTACCTCTGATTCCTCAGATCTGTTCCATTGTCTATGTGTCCTTTGTTGTACCAGTACCAGGCTGTTTTCACTACTGCAACTGTGTAGAGATTGGGAAGTGTGAACTCTCCTATTTTTTAATTTTTTAGTGCTTTTCTTACCTGGGGTCTCCTTCTTTTCCATATAAAAGTTTTCCATCTCTTTAAAGAATGATGCTGGAATTTGAATAGGGATTGCATTATATCTGTAGGTCCCTTTGGGTAATGGTGACATTGTCACAATGTTATGTCTTCTTATTCATGAACATGGTATATTCTTCCATTTAAATATTACGTCTCTTTTGGCTCTTATAGTAGTATTTTGTAGTTTTCTCTGTATAGGTCTTTTGTTTCTCCAGTTAGGTTTGTTCTAAGTATTTTGTTGTGCCTTCTGAGTGGCTTTTGTAAATGGTATTGTTATCATGGTCTCCTTTTCAGAGTGCTCTTCATTCATGTAAAAAAAAAAAAATCCCACAGATTTTGTATGTTGATATTGTACACTGACACCTTGTTGAATCTTTCATTGAGTTCCAGTAATTTTCTTGCTGAGTCTTAATGATTTTCTATGTATAGGATCATGTCATCTGAAAATAATTTAATTCCCTTTTTTTTTGCCAATTTGTATACCTTTTATTTACCTTTCTTGCCTTATGGCGGCTCTAAGACTTCAAGAATATATTGAATAGGAATGGTGATAAAGTGCACCCTTATCTGGCTCCTGTTCACCATGGGTATGATTTTAGTTTCTGTTGAAATTAATGTTGGCTGTTAGTTTTGCATATATACTTGTAATTATGTTGAGGAGTTTCTCTTCTATTACTATTTTGTTAAGCACTCCCTCTCCTTTTTAAAATCAGAAATGAGTGGTGAATTCTGTCAAATGTCTTTTCTGCAGTGATTGATACAGCTTATTAAGTAACTGAACATATCTTTGTAACTCAAAACAAACAACTGTTTCCTCATTGGTCTGTGTAACTGAAAGTGCAGAAAGATATTGATAGGATTATATGGTTCAGTTGTGAGCGAGAATTTCAGTTGTAAAAACCTGAAATTCTAACAAGGGGCTTGGTCAATTCTGTCTTCCTGTTGGGTTTAAAATGAACCATCTTGATGATATGAGGGGGCTGTACTCTTTCTTGACTAATCAAACTCACCCCTGTCTAACTTCCAGGGCCCTGACTTAAGCCAAGGGTCTGACATGATTTCCCAGCTTCCACAGCCTCGAGTCAATAGCCAGATTCTGTGTGGGTGAAGAGAATCCTCTAGACTGATGTCTGAACTGCACATTTGGGACTTGCCAGCATCCACAACCATGTAAGCTATTTCCTTGATGACCCATGAATACTTAATTGTGCTCATGAGGAACCCTTTTCTAGACCAAGAGGCAGTTGTTCAAACAGAACAAGGGAACACGGAATGGTTTAAAAGCAGGAACAGTGCATGCTAGCGTTGTGTTCTTTCACCATGATTATTCAATCTGTATGCAGAGCAAATACTCTGAGAAACTAGATTATATGAAGTAGAACATGTCATCAGGATTGGAGTAAGACTCATTAACAACCTGTGATATGCAGATGATACAATCTTGCTGAAAGATCAAAGACCACATTCAGTCTGTACCTTAATATAAAGGAAACAAAAATCTTCACCAATGGACCAATAAATAATATCATGGTAAATGGAGAAAGGATTAAAGTTGTCAGAGATTTCATTTTGCTTGGGTCAATAATCAACACTCATGGAAGCAGCAGTCAAGAAATCAAACAATGAAGCAAATACTGTTGAATGATGATGTACAAAGGGATTGTAATCATTGCAATGAAATGAAATCCGATAGGATGAGTGTAAAACTGATGTTCTCTCATGTAAACTATCACTCACTTTACCATGAAAACTTAAAAAGAAAAAAAAAAAAAAGAAATCAAACAATGTATTCACTAGGGAAAATTTTCTGCACAAGACCTTTCTAAAGTATTCAGAGCAAAGATTGTTTGAGGATTAAGTCATAGTATTTTTAATAGCTTCATATGCATATAAAGGTTGGACAATGAATAAAGAAGACCAAAGAAGAATTGATAAATTTGAGTTATGGTGTTGGAGAAGAATATTAAAAGTACCATGGACTGCCAGAAGAACAAACAAATCTGTTTTGGAAGAAGAACAACCAGAATGCTCCTTTGAAGCCAGGATGGTGAGACTTTTTCTTTCACACTTTGGACATGTTATCAGCAAGGACCAGTCCTTAGAGAAGGACCTCATGCTTGGTAAAGTCAAAGATCAGTGAGAAAGAGGGAGCGCCCCAATGAAATGGACTGACACAGTGACAGCAGTAATGTCCTTAAGTGTAGTAACACTTGTGAGGCTGGAGCAGGACTGGGTAGTGTTTCTTTGTTTTGTGGACAGGGTCACTTATGAGTTGGAACGGACTCAAAGACACTGAACAACAACAAAGGTTGGTGAGATACAAACTAGAGATATGTGCATGTTATTTAAAGGTTTGGATGTAACCACCAAGAACCAGAAAAGGTAGTTGTTTCTGGGGGAATAGAAGTAGAGATGGAAAGGAAGACTGTGGCATTTCAATTTCATTCAAAGTCCTTTGATGCAGACCAAAAAGAAAAAAAAAAAAGTATTTTAGTGATTTTCTGGGTTTTGGTTTTAACCATTGGCCTGTTGTTTTTGAGTAAAGCAAAACGAAAATAAAATACACTGTGATTATAAAATTGGAGAAATAAAGGTAATATTTGCATGCCTCCTAAATTATGCTTCTTATCATTGTTAAGTGCTGTCAAGTCTATTCTGACCCATAGCAACCCTGTATAGGGTTTCTGAGGAACAGCTGGTGAGCTTGAACCACCGACCTTGTGGTTCAAACCAACTTTGCAGTCCAGTGCATTAACCTACAGTGCCACACCAAGACTCCTAAATTACACTATTTTCGGTTCCAACTCATACCAACCCTGTATAGGATTTCCAACAAGTGGGTGGTGGGTCTGAACCTCCAGCCTTGCTGTTAACAGTCTAGTGCTTATCCTACAGTGCCACACCAGGATTCCAGACTCATTTTGTTGTAAAATGCCGTGGAATCAGTTCCAACTCATAGCAACCTTGTACAGAGCTTCCAAGGAGCAACTGGTGAGTTTGAACCGCCAACCATTGTTGCAGTTCAGTGCATTATCCTATAGTGCCCCACCAGGACTCATGACATTTTTGTTGTTAAGTGCCGTTGAGTCGATTCCAACCCATTAAAGACCCTGTATAGGGTTTTCAAGGAGCAGCAGGTGATTGGCCAACATTTATTGTTAAGCACCATAGAGTCGGTTCCGACTCATAATGACCCTGCACAGGGTTTCCGAGGCTGTGAATCTTTACGGGAACAGAATACCTCATCTTTCTCAGTAGAACAGCTGGTAGTTTCAAACTGCCGACCTTGAGGTTAGCAGTCCAATTAATAACCACTATGCTACCAGAGACCCACCAACAATGGAACTTAAAAATTACAGGCCAAATGCAAAAATTCTTGTCAGGAGATCAGTTCAAAAGAATGGGTTCTTCCATTCTTCCATAAAGTCTTTAATACTGACACCTTGTGGCAGCAAAAAGTGAAACTTTGTTAGATGCCTCTAAGTAGATTTCAAATAATAGCACAGCCTCAAAGAGTTTTCTAGGCTGTATTTTCCAGAGCAGATATTCAAGCCTTTCTCCTGCAAAGTTGCTGAGTGTGTTCCAGTTAGCAGCTGAGTGCTTAACAGTTAACCAGGACTCCTTACACAAGAAACTATTAACATTAGATTCTTTATGCAAATGATGTATTGCACTAGGCAAATCTGCTACACAAGACCTTTTTAAAAGTGTTTGAGAGCAAATATATCAGTTTGAGGACTAAGGTGCACGTGACCCAAGACATGGTATTTTCAATAGCCTCATGTGCATGTGAAAGTTGAACAATGAATAAGAAAAACCACACATGAATTCCTTGAGTTATGGTGTTGGAGAAGAATATTAAAAGTACAATGGACTGCCAAAAGAACAAACAGATCTGTGTTGGAAGAAGTACAGCCAGAATGCTCCTTAGAAGCCAGGATGGACTGATTTTGTCTTTCATACATCTTTATCAGGAGGGAGCAGTCGCAGGAGAAGGACATCATGTTTGGTAGAGGGTCAGTGAAAACAAGACCTCCAATGAGATAGATTGGCACAGTAGCAGCAGCAACAGACTCAAATGTAGTAACGACCGTGAGACTGATACTGTGTCTTGTTCTGTTGTACATAAGGTCGCTATGAGTCAGTACTAACTCAGTGGTATATAACAACATATTTAGCCTGTCAGCCTTCCAATATTCTGGTGATTTTTCTATAGCAACATTCAAGTTTATCTTTTTATGTATATAATACTGTTATTTAAGTATAAAATATTGTTACTTTATTGTTCGAGTTATTTAATCAACCGTCTCCATGGCACATAACAACAATTCATGGTTACTTCCAACCTTTTTATTTTCCAAATAATGCTGCAATGAATACGTTTGTATGTAGCCATTTTACATATACTGAGAAGGATATACAATTTTACAGTTTTGGTAGATTTTGTCAAGCTCCTCTCCACTGAGTTTGTACCAATTTGCAGCAGGGTGCGAGAGTGCTGTCTTCCCTTATCAGCAGGAACATGCCCATTCTCCAGACTCTCTTGATCTTTAGCAATCTGATAGGTCACAAATGGTTTCTTAGTTTAAAACTGAATTTCACTGGGTATATTTTCATTTATTTAAAAGCCATAAGTACATTTTCTTACACTGTCTCTGTTTTTTTCTGTTTCTCTACTGGCTCTTAAAATTGATTTGTAGAATATTTTTATATGTTATAAAAATTGGCCCTTTAGGATAATTGGAAGTATTTTTTTACAGATGTTCTCTTTCCATTTAACTTTTGAAGATTTCCCCACACAGATTGTTTAAATTTTATAATTAATCTTACCAATGTCTTATTGATGATTTTGTTATACCCAGTTTGCAATTATAGAATAATTTCCCCATGGTTTCCCTTTAGTGTTTTCATAGTACTAGCGGATATGTTCTTTTTCTGAACTTCCACTCATATGGATTTTTTTCCTGGTATAAGGTATGAAGTTCATTTGCTTTTAGTTGGATACTTACTATAATTTATTTAATAATTTATCTTACCTTACCACCACCACCATCTTAGTGATTTGAGATGCTACCTATAGTATATACTATGTTCCTGTAGGAGTCCTGGAGGCACTGTAGGATAAGCACTGGACTTCTAACTACAAGATCAGCAGTTCAAACTCACCATTCGCTCCATGGGAGAAAGATGAGACTGTCTGCTCCTATAAAGACTTACAATCTCAAAACCCTATGTAGGGTTTGTAGAAACTCTATATAGGGTCACTAGGAGTTAGTTAGAATCAACACAATGGCAGTGAATTTGTTTGTTATGTTCCTATAGGGGACTCCTGGTGTGGTGCTGTAGGGTAAATACTGGACTGCGAACCACAAGGTGGTTCAAACTCACCATCTGTTCCTCGGAAACCCCGTACAAGGTTGCTATGAGTCAGAATCAACTTGATGGCACCCAACGAAAACAACATATGTGTTTGGGTTTATTTCTGGATTTTAAAGAATGTGTTTGTATTGATCTATGTTTTAATGAGCTAATTGTATAGCTTAACTATTGAGAATTTATAATGCATTTTAAAATCTGACAGAGATTGTTTTCCATAGGCTCAACATTTGTATATCCTTTACATATTTAAAAAATATTTTATATTAGTTTACTCACATCTTGAAATGTTATTGGTATTGGTATTAAAATCCTATTAAATTTCTAAATCAGTTTGAAAAATATGCCTTATTATGAAAATTGTATTTTTAATTCAAATCTCCATTTGTGTTCAAGAGAAACATTTTTGAAAATTTAAGGTAAATAAATGACACCCATTTTTGCGTAGAGTTCTATGAATTTTTACATATACGAAGGAAGTTTGAAAAGTTCATGGAAAAATGGAACTAAACAATAATGGCAGAAATCTTGACTTCTGGAGAAAGATGGTGGAGTAGAAAGATGCAGTGAGCCGACCCAGTGCAGCAAAGACATGGGATACCAAATGAAACCAATACATATGGGGATCCTGGAACACTGAGTTACAGAGAATAGGTCAGAGAATTGGATTGACTGCCAATTGGAAAAGGAGGCTGAATAGGAGCAGCGAGAGAGAAGACAAACAGGTGGGCTATCAGCTGGTGTGGAGTGGCATGGCTATCTCGAGATTTTGTGAGTGGCTGTTGATACACTGGTCTGCAGGCACAGCTAGTGGTTGGAAGCAAGGTGGAGTGTGATTCTCCGTTGGTCTTTTTTCTCCTGCAAGCCTGTGGTATGTCCAGCCCCTGCCCATATCAACTCCAAGGCCAGTGGCACCTCCTCCTGTGCAGTCTGTACTCTATCAGGGGTCAGGCACCAGGATTACCACCCCTGCTTCTGGAGTTACCTGAGTCTACCTTGAACTATGCTACACAAACAAAAAACTGTGTTCACACTTCAGTGCCTATTACAACCATTAGAAGATAGGCAGATAGTGCCTGTGAACACACCAACATACAACCATCAAATATAAATATGATGACACGATACCTCAAGAGAAAACAATGTCAGCTTCTATGAAGAAACAAGACAGAATGCCTCAAATAAGTGACCAAAATACAGTCAGAAAATATACCAGAAATGGTATCAGAACTACTTAATATGGAATATAAAAGAATGATACTTAGGTACCTTTAATGGACTGAGACAAAGATCAAGGAAAACACAGAAGAAACTTCAGAATAATTCAGGAGAACACTACAAAACCAAATTGACAAAAGAAATGAAAAGTGGAAAACAATAATAAAAAAAAAAAAGAGATTAGAAAGAAGATTTAATACTAAGACTTCAGAAATAGTTAGTACATTGAAAGGGCAAAGAAGTAGAATTGAATCAATGAACACTGAATCACTGAGCTTGAAAACAAATCTCTCAATTTTCATCTGTTAGAGGAACAATCATAAAAAAGAATAAAATAATTCAAGGAATGCCCAAAATTTATTTGGGATACTGTCAAGAGGAATAATTTATATGTTGGAATTCCTAAACAAAAGAGACAAAAAAGTAGAGAAAATTGGTGATGAGTTCTTGGAAGAAAACTTGAATAACATTATGTAAGATAAGAAGTTAGCCATTCAAGAAGTTGAATGAACTCCAAACAGGACAGACCTCCAAAAGAAAATCACTAAAACATAATATAATCAAACATTTTTCAAAACCAGTGACAAGGAAAGAAGCGTGAGAGCAGTTTTGAAAAAAATGAAAAGAAGCTCTGGTAGTGTAGTGGTTACAAATTGGACTACTAATCTCACGGTCTGCAGTTCAAAACTACCAACTGTTCTGTGGGAGAAAGATGAGGCATTCTGCTCCTGTAAAGATTTACAGCTTCGGAAACCCTGTACAGGGTCGCTATGAGTCAGAACCAACTCAGCAGCACATCACAGCAACATGAGACAAACCACTTGTCAGTCAGTTTGTTGTACTGTGGTGGCTTGTGTGTTGCTGTGATGCTGGAAGCTATGCCACTGATACTTCAAATACTAGAGCAGAGTACACCCATGGTGGACAACTGAGCTTCCAGACTAAGACAGACTAGGAAGGAGAGGTTGACTACTTCTGAATGTTTAGTCACTGAAAACCTATGAATAGCAGTGGAACAATGTCAGATAGCACCAGAATATTTAATATAGAAACATGATGAATAGCACCAGAATATTGTCAGCTAGATAGCTGGAAGATGAGCCCTTCAGGTTGGAAGGCACTCAAAATATGACTGAAGAAGAGATGCCTCCTCAAAGTAGATACAAATGGAATAAAACTTTTGGGACTTTCATTTGTTGTTGGGGCACAACTCAAAATGAAGTGAAGCAGCTATAAACATACATTAACAATCATAACATGGAATATACAAAGTATGAATCTAGGAAAATTGTAAGTTTTCAAAACTGAAATGGAATTCACAAAGATCTATATCCTAGGCATTAGTAGTAGTAGTGAATGACTCATAGTGACCCTATGCACAACAGAAAGAAACACTGCCTGTTCCTGGGCCAACCTCATAATCATTGCTCCACCTGAGCCCATCACTGCTACCACTGTGCCAATCCATTTTGTTGGGGGTCTCCCTCTTTTTCTCTGACCCTCCACTCTACCAAAAATAATACCCTTCTCCAGCTACTGGTCCCTCCTGACAATATGTCTGAAGTATGAGAGACGAAGTTTGGCCATCTGGCTTCCCAGTAGCACTCTGGCTGTACTTCTTCCAATACAGATGTTAGTTCATTTCGCAGCCCATGGTACTTTCAGTATTCTCCGCTAGCACCATAACTCAAATGCATCAATTCTTCTCTGGTCTTCACTGTCCAACTTTCATATGCATACGAGGTTACTGAAAATACTATGACTTGAGTCAGGTGCACCTTAGTTACTTGAACTGACATTTTTGCTCTTCAACACTTTAAAGAGGTCTTGTGCAGCAGAGTTGCCTAATGCAATATGTCATTTTATTTCTTGACTGCTGCTTCCGTGAGTGTTGATAGTCCATCCAAGCAAAATGAAGTCTTTGACAATTTCAATCTTTTCTTCATCTATGTGGATGTTGTTTATTAGTCCGGTGGTGAGGATTTTTATTTTCTTTACATTGAGATGCAACACATACCGAAGGCTGTGGTCTTTGATCTTCATCACTAAGAATTTTAAATTCTCTTCACTTTCAGCAAGGAAGGCTGTGTCCTTTGCATATCACAGGTTAATGACTCTTTCTCTAATCTTTTTAAAAAATGTTTTATTGTGAATTATGTGATAGTTTACATGGGAGAACATTAGTTTTACATTCATCCTATTGTATATCATTTCATTGCCATGGTTACAATCCCCTCCGTGCATCATCAACCAATCAAAGGGTATATCCTACAAGTCTACTCCCTCTGCCCCCCAGTCATCAGCACACATCCCCTCTCCCTCTCTGGATCTAAAGTCCCCAACAGCTCCATTTCTCCATGTCATCGTCTCTGCCTCCATTTCAGGCATCACTGCTTCTCTGGGTAGGGTCCTGCTCTCCGCTCTTCTCCCTTGATGGTCCCAGGGACCTCCACTCCTAGACTGAAAAGTTAACGACTCCCCTCCTTGCTACAAAACGTCTACCTTTACATTTCCAACCCTTTACAATCAGTCCTGATAACAATTATTCACTACTGTCTCACAAGATCTTCCTCTAATCTTGATGCCATGTTTTTCTTCATGTAATCCATCTTCTTAGATTATTTGCTTAGCATACAGGTTGAATAAACATGGTTAAAGAATACAATCCTTGTGCATACCTTTACAAATTTAAAACCATTCAGTCTTACCCTCTTCTGTTTGAACAACTGCCTCTTGGTCCATGTACAGATTCTTCATGAGTGCAATTAAGAGTTATGGAATACAAATACTTCTCAGTGTTGTCCATAGTTTGTCATGATCCACAAAATCAAAAGCCTTTAAGTAGTCAATAAAGCACAAGTAAACATCTTTTTGGTATTCTCTGCTTTTAGCCAAGGTTCACCTGATGCCAGCAAGACCTCTTCTGAATCTGGCATGAACCTCTGGAAGTTCTCTGTTAATGTATGATTGCAGCCATTTTTGGATTACCTTCAGTAAAACTTTACTCACATGGGATATCAATGATATTTTCAGATGATTTCCACATTCTATTGGGTTACCTTTCTTTGGAGCAGGCCTCTTCCAGTCATTTGGCTAGGTAGCTGTATTCCAAATTTCTTGTCATAGATGGGTGAGTGTCTCCAGTGTCACATCTGTTTGTTGAAATATTTCCACTTGTATTTCATCTATTCCTGGTGCCTTGTTCTCTGTCAATGTTTTCAATACACCTGGAACTCCTTCTTTTAGGATCACTAACTCTTGATAATATGCTTCCTCTTGGAATGTTTGAAGAACATCAACCTTTTTTTTTTTTTTTGGTACAGTGACTGTGTATTCATCTTTTTTATTGTTGTTGCTTTCTGCATCATTCAATAATTTGCCCATAGAATCTTTCAATATTGCCAGTCGAGGCTTGAATTTTTTCTCCTAGTCTTTCTTCGTATGGAAGCTCATCTGAAACCTGTTCACCATGGGTGAACCTTCTGCCATTCAAAGACCTATGGCATAGCTTCCAGAACCACAACAACACACAACATACAGCAGCCTACAAGCCACCACAGTACAACAAACTGACAGAGGAGTGGTGAATCCTAGGCATTAGTGAGCTAAAATGGACTGGTACCGGCTATTTTGAATATGACAATCATATTGTTTACTATGCTGGGAATGACAAATTGATGAGGAATGGTGTTGCATTCATCATCAAAAAGAACATTTCAAGATCTGTCTATCTTGAAGTATAGTGCTGTCTGTGATAGGACAATATGCATATGCCTACAAGACAGACAAGTTAATACCACTATTATCCAAATTTACACACCAATCATTAAAGCCAGTGATGATGAAATTGAAGAGGAGTCCTGGTATGGTGCTGTGAGATAAAGATTGAATTGTAAGGTCCATTTGAATCACAAGGTTGGTTGTTCAAACTCACCAGCTACTCCTTTGAAACCCTATACAGGGTCGCTATTAGTTGGAATCCACTCAGTGGACTTAACAACAAGAACCAACTTTTTCAGTTTGAAATTAATCAAATATGCAATCAATATGTACTAATAATTACTGGTGTTTGGAATACAAAGGTTGGAAATGAGGATGAAGGATCAGTACTTTGGAAAATATGGCCTTGGCGATTGAAATAATGCTGAAGATCACATGATAGAATTTTGAAAGAGCAATAACTTCATTGCAAATACCCTTTTTAAGCAACATAAAAGATGTCTGTACACCTGGACCTCACCAGGTGGAATACACAGAAATCAAACTGACAACATCTGTGGGAAGAGACAGTGGAACAGACCATCAATTGCTCATCTGTAAATTCAGGCTGAAGCTGAAGAAAATTAAAACAAGTGCACGAGAGTCAAAATTTGACCTTGAACATATCACACATCTCAAGAACAGATTTGACACATCTAAAGACTGAAGAGCAGAAGAGTTGTGGGATGACATCAAGAACATCTACAGGAAACGAGCAAAAGGTCATTAAGAAGGCAAGAAAAGAGAGGTGGGGTTTGATGGCAGCTTGGTGGAGATGTAGTGAAGTTCACCATCAGCAATACCACAGAATAACAGACAAAGCAGATCCAGGGCAGAGCCCCAAAACTTGGAATCACAGAGATAGGAATATTTAAAGGGTTAGAAGGCTTGTAGCTAGTGGAAGTTGCAACAAAAGTAAGAAATCGCATACTTTTGAATCTGCTGGGCTCACCCCCCATACCCAGCAGACAACTTTGGTGAAACCAAATGGCAAGCCAAGCGGGGTAGCAGGAACACCATGGAAAAATTGCCACGGGAACCTCGGGGCAAAGGTAGACAATACACTTTATCGGTTTTGCTTTGTTCTGATTTTCCTTTTTTTGGGTATCTGTTCATTGCCCCCCCCCCCCGTACTATTTGCGCACCTCAATTCTGGTGACTAGAGGGGGTGCCTGAGTGACTGGACAAGCCCCACCCTCACCACTGGTAGGTTCTTCTGCCACACATGCGCACAGATACTCTCAGCCCAAGAGCTGGCCCTGAACTGTTTTTTTTTTGTTTGTTTGTTTTTTTTTTAATATGGGAAAGGCCAGGACTGGGGTGTAGAGAGGGAAAGAGAGTTTAAAAACAAAACAGGCCAAAAATTAAATTAAATCCTGAGGTACAGCATAACAGCCAAAAGTGGCATCTTGAAATCTCTCAGGCAGCTTTGAAGGCAAGAAGCTGAAGAGAGGACATTAAAGTCATACTCATATTAAGCTACAGATTTTTTTTTCTTTCCTCTCTATCCTCTCCCTTTTCTGCGATTATAGACTACAGTATTCAGTCTAGTTTTGTCTTTGTGTTGTTGTTGTTGCTTTTTTGTTTTTGGTTTTTTTTTGGCTGGTACTGTTTTGCTATTGTATGCTCCCCCTTCTACCTTTGGGGGACTCTTTCTCTCCCTTTATTACCCAAGAAGAGACAGCAACTGTTGCCATATAGTCAAGCTACAACCACCCAAACCCAGACAAGAACCAATACCAACTGCCATATACCAGGGAGGCAGACAACACCTGTGAAAGTTACTCTGAGTTAAGCAATAAGAAAAATGAAAAGGGAAGCCCACATCCTGATCACATCTACCTGGAAGCAATCAGAAAGCATAAAAATACCAAAAGGTATACTCAATTAAGTATTAAGGCCACATAAAACACTAAACATGTCAAAGAAGCAAAAGCAGATGACCATATGAGCACATGTCCAGAAACAAGATACAATGTCCAAGACAAATGACCTAGAGGTAGACCTGGACTACATTCTGGAAGGAAGGCAGGCCTTGGAAATACCTGAGAAGGAATTCAGAAAAATGAT
>NW_006408561.1:4047369-4049675 GCF_000296735.1 Chrysochloris asiatica
AGAATCACACAAATTCATAGAGGAAATAGTTGAAGAACTGCTGGAAGAAAATTTCTCTAACATCCTGAAAAGTGAAAAGATAAACATTCAAGAAGCTTAACGAACCCCAGGAAGGATAGACTCCAAAAGAAAATCACCGAGACATATCGAAATCAAGCTCTCCAAAATCAAAGATAAGGAGACACTCCTGAAAGCAGCTAGGGTAAACAGAAGTGTTACATACAAGGCAAGCAAGTCAAATTAAGTTCGGATCTCTTAGCAGAAACCATGCAAGCAAAAAGGCAATGGGAAGACATATATAAAACCCTGAAAGAAAAAAACTGCTAACCAAGAATCCTTTATCCAGCAAAGTTATCAATCAAATACAATGGTGTAATCAAAACATTCCAGGATAAACAGAAACTAAGGGATTTTGCCAAAGCCAACCGTGCACTATAAAACATCCTAAAAGGAGTTCTGTGTACTGAGAACCATCAAGAATAGACAATCACAGATTGACATACTTGGCAGCACCATCCAGCAGGCAACTGGCAAATGGAAGAGTCAAGAACAGAACAAAACTATTAAGAACAAATTCAGAGGATCTGGGAAGTCAGTCCATGATCAAAACAATTACAATGTAAAAGAAGGTAAACACGTAGGAACAGAGATCCAGATGGTGAGAAGGTCAGGTAGATTACAGGATAAAATAGACTGCACTAAATGGAGAGAAAAGTTAATGGACTATAAGGCAACCTCAAAGAAAACGAACGCTTCACAACATACCAAAAACATGAAAATTTAAGAAGAACATGGAAATGTTAAAACTATGAGGAAACTCACAAGAAAGAACACAAAAAGCATGAACTCAACAAAGGAAGACACACAGAACAAAGAAAGCAGCAGTACCACAAAAAAACAAACATAATGGCAGCAATTAATCCATACCTACCAATAATTACACTGAATGTAAATGGATTAAATGCACCTGTGAAGAGAAGAAGAGTGGCAGAATGGATAAGAAAACAAGATCCTTCAACATGCTGTCTGCAAGAGACACATCTCACACACAGAAACAAAAACAGATTAAAAGTCAAAGGATGGGAAAAAATATATACCAAGCTAATTGCAATAAAAAATGAACTGGAGTGGCAGTACTAATCTCTGATAAAATAAATTTTAAGGCAAAAACCAGCATCATAGATAACAATGGACATTATCTCATGATTAAAGGGACAAATGCAAAAGAAGACATACCCATAATAAATATCTATGCCCCCAATGAAAGAGCTCCAAAATATATAAAGCAAACTCTAATAGATTGAAGAAAGAAATTGATGAATCTATAATAATAGTGGTTGATTTTAATATACCACTTTCAAAAATGGATAGAACAAACAGAAAGAAACTTGACAAAGACACAGAAGAATTAAATGACATAATCAGCCAATTTGACCTCATAGTTGTGTACAGAGCATTTAAACCAACAGCAGCACAATACACATTCTTTTCCAGTGCACATGGAACATTCTCCAGAATAGACCATGTTTTAGGCCACAAAACACATCTTCATAAATTTACAAATATCAAAATACTACAAAGCATCTTCTCAGACCACAATGCTATCAAATTAGAAATCAACAATAGAAAGACCAAGGAAATAAAGTCAAGTACATGGAAACTGAATAACAAACACCCTGCAGAAAAGTGACTGGGTAGTAGAAGAAATTAAATGTGAATTAACAAAGTTCCTAGAAACAAATGAGAATGAAAACACAACATAGCAAAATCTTTGGGACACGGTGTAAGTGGTGCTGAGAGGACAATTTATTACAATAAACGCACACATCCAAAAAGAAGAAAGAACCAAAATTAACACATTAACACAGCATCTACAACAATAAGAAACAGACCAACAGAGGGAACCTACCGCCACCAAAAGAAAAGAAATAATAAAGATTAGAGCAGAAATAAATGAGATAGAAAACAGAAAAACTATAGAAAGAATCAAAAGGACAAGAAGCTGGTTCTTTGAAAGGATTAACAAAATTGACAGACCTAACAAAAGAAAAGAGGGAGAAGACACAAATAACGTTCATTAGAAACCACACGGGCAATGTCACAATGGAACCGAAGGAAATCAAATGGATAATAACAGAATACAATGAAGGTTGTAATTCAACAAATTTGAAAACTTAGAAGAGATGGATACATTTTTAGATAAACACAACCTACCTAAACTTACACACAGTGAAGTAGAAAACCTGAACAGACCCATAACAAAAGAAGAAATTGATCAGTTCATCAAAAAACTCTCAACCAAAAAA
>NW_006408561.1:4052315-4053418 GCF_000296735.1 Chrysochloris asiatica
GAATAACAAGGAGGCTGCAAGCCACCACATAACATGGATGAACCTTGAGGACATTATGTTGAGTGAAATTAGTCAGTCACAAAAGGAGAAATACTGTATAGGATCACTACTGTAAAAGACTAAGAAAAAGAACACATACTAAAGCGGGAGGGTGGGGATTCTTTGCTGGCTACTGAGATATGGGGAGTGGGGGGAGGGGAAGGTGGAGCACAGGGTAGGTAATAGACACAGGATAGTTTGGGTGCTGGGAGGGGGGCAATACACAAGAAGGACAAGGGGAATGGAAGAACAAAGTGGAGGGAGAACAATTAGGCAGGTTTGCATGGGCTAAGTGGGACAGAGGTAAATAATGATGCATGCACAACCTTGGCACAACAGAGCTCTGGGATACAGGGATTGAGACGTGGTTGGAATGGGCAAAAGGGGGTAAATAATGTTAAGATGCTTGGTTGTCTTATGGATCTTGGTTTCCCTTCCAAAGCATTATAAAATAGACACTTGAGGGGGAGAGAAAGAAATAGCCAGAAATATCACCATAGAAACCTTGTAAGTCCGTCTTCTGCCTATAACTGATTGAAATACCTAAAATGGGGCTACAATGTGCCCAGTGAAGGAGGGTTCCTGTGGAGCATCTGCATTACATAAGACCACAGGTGGAATTCCTGAACAGCATAGAATGTTCAGAGGAGGGAAATTTCTACTTGAATGGACAAGCAGTCCAGCTGGAGCAGCTAGAAGAACAGAAGATACTTCTTGAAAAAAAGACCGACAGGAAAAATACAAAACAACATAGGCAGACTGACTAATTACTATAAGAACAAGCAAGTTGCTCACCCAGGAGACATTAAGGCAAGTGGTCGGGTCCCCTCAGAGCAAAACCCCTTCCAAGACTCAATGGAAATACACGCTCTGATTGGCGACTGCATTGGTCACCTATAAGGGGAAGTGAGGGAAAAACAGTAATGAAGCTGCAAGCTAAGCCTTACAACATTCAACAGTCTCCTCGAACCCTTGTGGAGACCTGGTTGGCCAGCAGTGTGGCAAGACCTGGAGAGTCTTGGGCCCAGAGTCAGTGACATAGCCACAGAGGACTAGAGTGGAGA
>NW_006408561.1:4053928-4061080 GCF_000296735.1 Chrysochloris asiatica
ATTGTTATCAGAACTGATTGTGAGGGTTGGAAATGTAAAGGTAGACATTTTGTAGCAAGTAGGGGAGTGATTAACTTTGCAGTCTAGGAGCAGAGGTCCCTGGGACCATCAAGGGAGAAGAGCAGAGAGTGGGACCCTACCCAGAGAAGCAGTGATGTCAGGGATGGAGGCAGAGACGATGACATGGAGAGATGGAGCAGCTGGGGAATTTAGATCCAGAGAGGGAGAGGGGCTGTGTGCTGCCAACCAGGGGTGGGGGGGCAGGCTTTCAGGGTATACACTGTGATTAGCTGATGATGCATGAAGGAGACTGTAACCATGGCAGTGAAATTATGTACAATAGGATGAATGTAAAACTAATTTTCTCCCATGTAAGCTATCACATAATTCATAATAAAACGAAGGGAGGGAGGAAGGAAGGAAGGAAGGAGGAAAAGACCAACATGGGTATCAGAAGAGACTCTGAAATTCATAAAAATGTTAAAACAAATGGGAAGAAATTAAGAGATAAAAGAGTTGAACAGAAAATTCCAAATGGAAGCTCGAGAAGACAAAATCAAGTATTATAATGAACTGTGCCAAGACCTGGAGCTAGAAACCCAAAAACACATTCAGCATTTCTCAAGCTGAGGTAACTGAAAAAAAAATTCAATCCTTGACTTGCCAATACTGAAGAATTCTATGGACATAATATTGAATGATGCAGAAAGCATCAAAAGATGTAAGGATTATGCAAAGTCACTATATAGTGGACAATATATATATATATATATATATATATATATATATATAAGATGATATAAGAGCTAGCATATAATCAATAGTCAATGGTACTGGAAAAGTGCAAGGTGCACTGAATGCTTCGGCAAAGAACAAGGTTCTGGGAATAGATGTAATACAAATAGAAATCTTTCAACAAACTGAGGCCACACTGGAGGCACTCACTTATCTATGGCAAGAAATTTAGAAGAGAGCTACCTGGCCAACTGATGGGGAGAGATCCATATTTGTGGCCATTCCAAAGACAGGTGAACCAACAGAATGTAGAAGTTATCAGACAATATCAGTAATATCACATGCAAGTAAAATTTTGCTAAAGATAATAAAAAAATCCCTGTGACAGTACTTTGATAGGGCTAAAGCCCAATTCAGAGGAGGACGGGGAATGAGAATACTGATATGGCAATATGGATGAATCTTAGCTGAAAGCAGAGAATACCATTAAGATAATTATTCTTGTTTTATTGAGTACATAAAGACTTTTGACTGTGTGGATCATGACAAGGTATGGACAACATTGCAGGAGAATGAGCATTTCAAAACACTTAATTATGCTTATGAGGAACCTGCACATAGAGCAAAAGGGAGTAACTTGAACAGAAGAGGACACTGAATGGTTTAAAATCAGCAAAGGTATGTGCCAGGGTTGTATTCTTTCACCATACTAATTCAAGCTGTATGCTTAGCAAATAATCTGAGATGCTATGATAGGGACATCCTAGGGACAAGGAGAAAGGAAGCAGGACCTGGGACCATGGTAGAGAAAATAACAACAGATGCAGTCAACCACAAAGGAAAAGAATCATAAAGCCAAACCACCAAGCAGAATCAGTCAAAATTACTACAACCAACCATACAGAAAAAAACCCCACTAGCTAGGAACTTTACCTAAACCTGGGCACGTGCATTTGGAAGCAAGATGACCTTTAATGATATTTGTCACCTTTGTTTTATTAGCATACTAAATTCTACACCCCTTGGCACCCTAGTGGATCTTCTTAAGTGCTGTTGAGTTGGTTCTGACCCATAATGAACCAGTATAGGGTTTCTGAGGAGCGGCTGATGAGCTGAACCACCAACCTTGTGATTCAAACCTACTTTGCAGTTCAGTGCATTAACCCACAGCACCACATCAGGATTTCTCCACCACTTTTCTAGGAATTAAATTAACATTCCTCCCATTTATTACCCTATGCAAGAGCAGATACATTAAAAATGAGGATCGAAGACCCCACCTCAACTTTGAGATTGTACTTTTGCTTTCCCAAAAAACTGCTTGTGCTTGAAAGTCAGCTTGTTTGATCATGGTCAAGTGTAACTCGCCCCTAATTCTTTGGGTGTGGTGAATGAAATGAACCTATATCCGGAGGACAACAGCTGGATTATATTAAGAAAATCTGTGGAATCAGGACTGGAGGAAGACTCATTAACAACCTGTGATAAGCAGATAAAACATTGCTTGCTGAAAGCAGAGGACTTAAAATACTTACTGATGAAGATTAAAGACCACAGCCTCAGTACAGGTTGCATCTCATTGTAAAGAAAACAAACATCCTCACCACTGGACCATTAAATAATACCATGGTAAATAGAGAAAAGAATGAAGTTATCAAAGACTTCATTTTGCTCGATAAACCATCAACACTCATGGAAGTAGCAGTAAAGAAATCAAACAATGTATTATATTAGGAAAATCTGCTGCACAAGACCCCTTTGAAGTGTCTAAGAAAAAAGATGTCAGTTTGAGGACTGAGGTGCCTGACCCAAACCATGGTATTTCCAATAGCCTCATAGCATGTGAAAGATGGACAATGAATAAGGAAGATCATTGAAGAGTTGATGCATTTGAGTTAAGGTGTTGGAGGAGAGTATTAAAAGTACTCTGGATTGTCGAAAGAACAGATCTGTGTTGGAAGAAGTACTGCCAGAATGCTACTTAGAAGCCAGGATAGCCAGGTTTCATCTCTACTTTGGACATATTATCTGGCGGGACCAACCCATGGAGGTCAGCATGTTTGGTAAAGTGGAAGGACAGTGAAAAAGAAGATTCCCAATGAGTTGGATTGGCACAGTGACAGCAGTAATGGGCTCAAGCATTGCTTCACGCAGGACTGGGTCGTACTTTGTTCTGTTGTGCATAAAGACGTATCAACTTTGGTATCGACTCAACAGCACCGAAGAACAAAAATGGGAGTCCTGGTGTGGCATTGTACTGTAAACACTGGACTACTAGCTGCAAGACTTGTGGTGCAAACCCATCAGCTGGCCCCTTGGAAACCCTATGTTGTTTGTAGTTACCTGCCGTCGAGTAGATTCCAACTCAAACCTATATAGGGTTTCTGAGGAGCAGCTGATGGGTTTGAATCGCTTATTTTATGATTAGCGATTATCCTACAGCGTTGATATGGATTCAAAACCGACTTGATGTCACATAACAACATAGGCCTGCTTGTCAAGGATTTTATTTGACTTAGATCCACAATTGATGCTCATGGAAGCAACAGTGAAGAAATCAAATGATAAACTGCATTGGGCAACTCTGCTGCATTGACTTAAAATTTTAAAACAGAGTAAAGATGTCACTTTGAGGACAAGGTGCACCTGACCAAAGCCATGGTATTTTCAATCACCTCATATACATGTGAAAATTGTACAATAAGGAAGACTGAAGAATCAATGCATTTTAATTATGATTTTGGTGAAGAATATTGACAGTACCATGGAATGTCAGAAGAATGAACAAATGTGTCTTGAAAGAATACAGCCAGAATGCTCTTTAGAAGTGAGGATGGTGAGACTTCAATCTCACATACTTTGGACACATTATCAGGAGAAACCAGTCCCCAAAGAAAGACATCATGCTTGATAACATAGCGGATGGTTGAAAGAGGAAGACCTTCAACAAAATGGACTGACAGAGTGGCTCCAACTAGCTAAAATACACCAATTTTGTAGATGCTGCAAGACTGGGCAGTATTTCCTACACTGGATCGCTAAGCCATTGCTAATTCAATGGCACCTAACAACATAGGTCTATAGTGGTATCTTATTGTAGTTTTAATTTCCATTTCCCTCATGATTATGTTGAGTGAATATCATTTCAAGTGTTTGCCATTCACCTTTGGTGAAATGGTTATGTACACTTTTCCTCATTTTGTTTTCTTATTGTTGAGTTTTGAGAGTTTTTTCCTGTATTTTGAGTTATGTGCTGTGGAGTCAGTTCTGACGCATAGCGACCTTGTATAGGGTTTCTGAGGCTGTAAATCTTTATGGGAGCAGAAAGCCTCATCCTTCTCCCATGGACAGCTGGTAGTTTCGAACTGCTAACCTTAAGGTTCGCAGCCCAATATTTTGAGCACATATCCTTTATCAAATACACTTTGCAAATATTTTGTTTGACTTTCATTCTTTTAATAGAATCTTTCCAAGAGTTTGTAATTCTGCTCAAAGCTGTTATCAGTGTTTTAAAAATAGATTGTACAATTGATGTCAGCAGCATTTTAATATGGCTGTTACATTAATTGGTTCCCTGCAGTAGACTTTTAAAGTTGTCCTCACATAAATCTTGCACATTTCTTACTTTTCAGTGTATTCCTTGGATAACACTACTGTGAACTTATTTTAATCATCTTTTATACAATATACACATCACACTGCTGTGGCTGTGGCTTTTTGGACACATGGCCGGAAGATATAGCTGGTCTGAGGGTCACTAGGGTCTTACATAGAATGCAGAACTAGAACGCCATGTCTTCTTGCCACATAGTTTTGTAATGTAACTTGTGTTGTCTATTGATAGAACCTAATATTGTGCCAGCTGGTAAAGAAATGTTTTCATGGTCCCGGCTCCAGGGTCTCAAAGTAGGGAAAAATAGATCGACTTGGTGCTGCTTATTGGCACATTCTTAGCTTGTTTTTAGTCTATCTTCTCTTCTGTTTTATTATGTTGTTGTTGTTAAGTGCCGTCAAGTCGGTTCCGACTCATAGCGACCCCTGTACAGGGTTTCCGAGGGTGTAAATCTTTATGGGAGTAGAAAGCCTCATCTTTCTCCCGCGGAGCGGCTGGTAGTTTCGAACCGCTGACCTTAAGTTTCGCAGCCCGATTCGTAACCACTACGCTACCAGAGCTCTGTTTTATTATACACCACTCTAATCAGGATCTCCCTATCTCTTCCTATGTTTCTCTAAATGCTTCCTTATTGGTCTTACTGCTTTACTCTTAAAAAAAAAAAAAAAGGCCATTCTTGTTGTTGTTCAGTGCCATTGAGTCAGTTCTGACTCATAGAGACCCTGTATAGGGTTTTTGAGGAGTGGCTGGTGAATTTGAACTGCCAACCTTCCAGTTCAAACTGACCTTGCAGGTGAGTGCTTATCCTACGGTGTCACACCAGGACTAGGCACATAATAAAATATTGTTGAAATATTTGACATGAAAAATGTTTCTCATTTAAATTAAAAAAACTTCAATAGTAACTACAAAACACTATGTTCAAGATAAACAAGTTTTATAAATATAAAATTTATAGTCAGAAAATCTAAGAGGATGCACAGCAAAATGTGGTCAATATTCCTTTTGCACCATGTCTATATTATCTGTGTTTTAAATCAGGGTTAACAGAATTTGAACTAAATTTGTTAATAATGCTAAGTATTTTAGTGCTCAGAAATCAAAGTTCATTATTTTTATGGAAACAACTTTGAGAATTAAATGGTAATGTAAATGAGGAAGCAAACAGACATAAAATGACAAGGCAAGCAAGTGACAAAAGAATTACAATCTTTTGCCTCACTGGCCAATATAGTAGATATAGTTAAGCAAAAACACTTTATTTTAGTCATTAAACAGCAAAATGTTCACTCCCCGCCCAAGATAATCATAATTAACTTAAAAAAAATAAGCATTTACAATGTATATTCAAAACATTTCCCTATAGTGGGAAACAGCATTATATAATCTCAAGATTAAAAAATTAAAAAAACCAAAAATCCATTCTGTTGCCTTTATAAAACAAAACAGATGCAGGAAGACCATACTTTAGGTCCTTCTCCATGAACTAACATTATATTATTTCTATTTTGTAAAATCTGTTGTAATTTAGTAATCCTTGTAATTCTGACGTGATTTCAAACTCAATACCATACTGACAGTTATCAAAACCTCTAAGCATGCCAACAATTTCCTATCACTCTTCATCACAATGTAAATTCTTGATCCTATTCACATGCCCAGGGAGTCCTGTTTGTGGAGCTGTGGGTTAATGCGCCAGACTGCAAAGCCGTTTGTTTGAACTGCGAGGTCAGCGCTTCAAGCTCACCAGCTGCTCCTTGGAAACCCTATATAGGGTCCGAATCCACACTTAACAAACACATGCCCACAAGCTCCAAGCAGCAGCTGTGATGTGTTGGTGGTAACTAGCGTTAGCAGGCATGGCTACATCAGAAGTCCCTGTCTTTATCCTTGTCTCCGTAGAACAGTAATGTATTTTAAAGCCTCAATTTGAAGATTATACTCTCCAATGAAAACCTCCAAGTTCCCCTAAATAGAGTATATTGATTCCCTTCTTACCTTCCCGCTGTAAACAGATTTGGTTTCCAACACTTCTCATATTGGAAAGATTCTGTCACCACTTCATTTGACTAATTCCTGAGTCAGGTGGGGCTACTTCTTCCAAGAAACTTTCCCTAATAACTCATATACACTAAGTCTGAATTAGTACCCATTCTTTATACGCCAGTAAAGCCACTTCTGAAACACCAGTCAATGGAAACTACAAAAAATTGGCACACGAGATCACGAGTCAGAATCAACTTGATTGATGGCAACTGGTGTGAGGAGGATCTGAAAAGTCCATGAAATCACAGCACAGAGACTAGGGTAATAAACAGTTAAAGAAATTGGGAGGGGCTGGAAAGCAAGAAGATGGTAATGATTTAAATCAAGGGCATTTGGCTATTTGTCATTAAAGAATTGTTAATTTTCAAAAGAGGTGATAATAGTATTGTGGTTGTGCTAAAAAAAAAAAAAAAAGATGATGCATAATGAAATGTTGGAGATATGCTTCATAATAGTCCAAGGGAGATAGGGAAGGTGATATAATGTTGTTAGGTGCCATCCAGTCAGTATTGACTCCTAGCAACCTTATGCACAGCAGAACGAAACACTGCCCAATCGTGGGCCAACCTCACTATCATTGCCACGCTTGAGCCATTGATGCTGCCACTTGGCCAATCCATCTCACTGGGGATCTTCCTCTTTTTCTCTGACCCTCTACCTTACCAAACATGATATCCTTCTCCAGCAACTGGTCCCTCCTGACAATATGTCCAAAGTATGAGAGATGAAGTTTGGCCATATTGGCTTTCAAGGCGCAC
>NW_006408561.1:4061495-4093051 GCF_000296735.1 Chrysochloris asiatica
ATCAGTAAATGTTTTAAGTCCTCTTCACTTTCAGCAAGCAAGGTTGTATCATCTGCATATCGCAGGTTGTTAATGAGTCTTCCTCCAATCCTGATGTGATGCCACGTTTTTCATTAAACCCAGCTTCTCGAATTATTTGCTCAGCATACAGGTTGTAATAGATGGAAAAAGACTGACCATATGTTAATGGCGGTTGAAATTGTGTGTTATGTTCATAAGAATATTTTATTCCAATATTGACATTTTCAATAATTTAATCAATGGAAAATAGGTTGGATTTAATTCTAACAATGAAAGTTATGAAGAGTTCTAAGCAAGGTTATGCACATCAATTTGATGACAGAAACACATATGAAAGGATGCATTGGGAACACTCAGATATGACTTTTAGAAAAGATCACTTGACTTCAATATGGAGGGGTTAGTCTTGGATAAGCTGAAGGTGTGGTGATTTCAGAGAAAGCTGGCACTAAATTGGAGGCCAGTGGCATGTCACAGATAACTGAAATGTGATCATTCTTTGTGTAGAATAAATGGGAGTTAAGAAAAAAAACCAACCTTGGGCTACTTAGAAAATGCAAACATTTAATGACCAAGAAGGATGAGTTAGAAAGGCGACTAATAATGGAAAGAGGAGTGTGGGAATGGCGACAATCAGAGAAGAGAAACACAATGTAGCAGTACAAAAATCTAGTGTTTTGAAAACATTATACAGTTGACCACTTCTCAAAACACTAGATTTTTGTACTGCTACATTGTGTTTCTCTTCTGTTTCTGAGTCAAGACAGATAACAAATTGCCCCGTTTAGTGACATATAGGCAATGGTGATTTTTCAAGGGCAATATGGAGTGATAGGTGTCCTGGTGTGGTGCTGTGGGGTTAATGAGCTGGACTGCAAAGTCAGTTTGAACTGCAAGGTTGGCAGTTCAAGCTCACCAGATGCTTCTAGGAAACCCTTTACAGGGCCGTTATGGATCGGAACCGACCCGGCGGCATTTAACAACAATGGAGTGGTAGGGGAAAACAACAGATTGGGATGGGCTGAGAAATAAATGGAACTTGAACTATGGGAGGCAGCAAAATATCTTAGAAGTGTGGCTACAATGGTCAGAAGATTGGGTAAAAGCTGGAAGTTGTTTTATTTATTTATTTATTTATTTATTTGCTGGGATAAATCTGAGCTAGCTAAAACACTGAAAGAGGACAGTTGAACATACAGGGTAGAAACTCCTTAATCATAATGTGAGATTGCTATTAATAGGAGATGGGAATGTCTACTTATGAGGAAAGAAACCTCCTTTAATAGAAGAGGAAGCTATGGGCTTCTAAGCTGGAAGTAGATCCAGGTGGTCCAAATGGTTTGCGCACCACACCTAATGGTATCACACAGGGTAGGCCTGCTGATCTACTCCCATGAAGACTGCTGTCAGGCATCAGAGTGTTAGTTCTTACTCTGAGCAACCCTATGAACACAATGAAACACTGCCCAGTCTTCATATCCTCTCAATCTTTGCTGTTTGAGCCTGTTGCTGCAGCCACTGCGTCAATCCACTTTGTTGAGGGTCTTCTCTTTTTCATTGACCCTCCACTTTTCCAAGCATGGTGTCCTTCTCCATGGTCTGGTCCCTTCTGATAACATGTCTAAGTACGTGAGATCTTGCCATTCTGGCTTCTTAGGAGCACTTTAGCTATACTTCTTCCAAGACAGTTTCATTCTTCTGGCAGTCCATGGTATATATTCAATAATTATCAGCTTGAGAAACAGCATGTTCTTCCCTTTTTGTTTTCTAAGTCCCTGTCATTGCACATTTCATTATATGTGATTGTTGGTTTGAGCTGCACTTTGAAATTTTCTATTCAGCTTTATTCATAATTTCTTCCATTCCTGTCTTTTAAATGACGGGAATTTCTTCCTCTGTGTTCTTGAGATGGTCTCTAAATTCAGGTGGGATATCCTGATGTGGCACTGTAGGAGAGGTGCTCCACCACAAGTTCAAACTTAGCAGCAGCTCCTCAGAAACCCTGTCACCATGGGTCTGAACAGATTTGAAAGCACTTCACAACATATACTAAATGCAAGGTGGTATTTTGGTTCTTGTGGAGTTGTTTTAATTTTCTTCAGCCTGAATTTGCATATGAGCAATTGATAATCTGTTCCAGCCTTGTTTTGGTTGTTGATAATGAACTTCTGGAGTCCTAGTGTGGCACTATGGAATAATCAATGTGCTAGACTGCAAGGTCAGTTTGAACCTCAAGGTTGGTGGCTCAAACTCACCAGCCACTCCTCGGAAACCCTATACAGGGTTGCTATGAGTTGGACAGACTTAATGGCACCTAACAATGAACTTCTCCATCCTGTCTTCCTAGAAGTAGGTAGACAAATGGATTCTTAATGTATTTCATCTAGTGAGGTCCATGTGTATAGTCACCATTGATGTTGTTGAAAAAATGGTGTTTGCAATGAGTAACTCATTGATCTTGCAAAATTCTATCAGGTTATCTCCAGCATCATTTTTTTTTTCACCTAGGCAGCATTTCACAACTAGTAATTGTTCTTGTTTTCAACTTTCACATTCCAATCATCAGTAACTATCACTGCATTTTCATTGCCTGTTTATCGATTTCAGACTGAAGAAGTTGGCAGAATTCAATTTCATCATTGTCCATAGTAGTTTGTTCATAAATTTGAGTAATAGTGGCATTAGCTGGACTTCCTTGTAGGCTTACAGATATTATCCTATCAGATAGATCAGCAAGATCACAAGATAGACCTTGAGAGTCTCATTCTGACAATGTGATGCCATTCCTACTGAATTGTCACTCCTGGCACAGACCATTTATCTGACTCAAAATGAACAATACCAGTCCATTTCAGCTCATGAGTGCCTAGGATATTGACCTTTATGTATTTCATTTTTGACTTCCAATTTTCCTAGACTTACTGTACATTCTACGTTGTGATTAATAGGTGTTTGCAGCTGTTTGTCATTTTGCCTTGCATCCTATTAGCAAATGAAGGCCCTGGTAGCTCTGTTCCCTCCATGTCATTAAGGTCAACTCTCCTTTGCAGCAGCAGCTCTTTAGTCATATTTTTGAGTACTTCCACTACCATGGTGGTGGTGGTTAAGTGCCGTTGAGTCGATTCTGACCCATAATGACCCTGTATAGGGTTTCCAAGAAGCAGCTGGTGAGCTTGAACCTTGCAGCTCATACTTGGTAGTGTTAAAGATCACATATTTAGATAGTTTTTTATGCTCTGATGCAGACCCAAAGCAAACACTGTAGTTTTTAGGGATCATTGCATTTATTGCCTTTTATATATCCATTTATGACTATCCCAGTAAATTGAGAGCTACATCTTGATTGGTTTTATACCTGTAACTTCTAGTGTAACCTGTAGTTTCTCGAATATTTGCCAAATGTAACCATGAATACAACTTCTATTTCCAGTTGCAGTAAACAGGAAATTCCAAAGTTGGCTATAAATGTGTACTTATTAACTACCTTGTTGTTGTTGTTAAGTGCCATCGAGTCGGGTCCGACCCATAGCGACCCTGTACAGGGTTTCCGAGGGTGTAAATCTTTACAGGAGTAGAAAGCCTCATCTTTCTCCCGCGGAGCGGCTGGTAGTTTCGAACCGCTGACCTTAAGGTTCACAGCCCGATTCGTAACCACTACGCTACCAGTTCTAATTGCTTTATATGAATTAACTCATTTAAGCCATATTAAACCCACTGATGGAGGTATGTTTTAGCTCCCATTTCTCAAGACACTAAAGCACATAGGGATTAAATAACTTTGCACGTTTCCATAGGAACTGTAAAGCCAGGATTTGAAGCCAGATAGCATGGGACTATGAACCGCAAGTGTCAATGGTTCAAGCCCACCAACTATTCTACAAAAGACTTAAGCTTTCTGCTCTTGCAAAGATTTTAAAAGCCTCAGAAACCCTCAACAGGACTGCTGTGACAGCACTTAGTCACAACTAAGGGGCCACTGTATGAATGTATCCCTGTGGCCTCTACACCAAACAGCAAAAATGGATGAACACCAGAGTGATTATCAGAACTTTTAGGTACTGCGAGTTTCTTGTCCTTGGTCCTTATAACTTCGATGACTAATACCAATTATAGATATTTGGGCAGAAGAAAGCTTATAAAATATGTAATTATTTTAATGAACACGGAGACATCAATAACCAAAGTATTCTACTACAGCTAGACTGACCACAATAACAATCACTTACCTTTATGGTGCAGAGAATCTTTGTAAAAGTCATCTACTATTACATAAAGTTCAATAAACAAGTTTCAAAAGATTAGTTGCTCCAATTGTATTGGCTATCAGGTTACCTGTTTCATATGTAAAATTGATATCCATTTCAATATCCTATGGGTGCCAGATACCCAGACTTAATATTGGATAAAGTATCTAAAGTGAGGAAAGGGAAATTAACATTCATCTGGGAAAGGATGAAGTATCTTTCCCATCTATAGAAAGTCCTCTAAATCTCAGATGCAATAAGGCAAATTTAAAGATTCTAAATTGCAGGAAGACTTTTAAGGCAATCACTACAATCAGTTAATCTGAGAAGTTGCATCATCATCACAAGCCTTTATTAAGTGCCCAAAGAGCTCATGGCACCTTCATGAAGTTTACAGAGCTTTGCTTATATGCTGACCTTGCCCTTAAGGAGCTTACAATCTAGTTGAGAAAAGGGCTAAGAGAGGCAGATAAGTATGATAAAGCAATGACTAGACACTACAGAATTAAATATTTAACACACATACTACAAAATTAGGATTAATGGGGGATGGTCAGTATTGTAGATAGCCATAGATATAGTTCCAACTTTCTGCAGGCAAACCTGGGATATTCAAAGGACATACAAAGAAACTGAGAAAACAGGAAGGAACCAAGACACACTTCTGATCTGCTGCCGCCATCTTTCCTTAGTTCCTGTAGCTGGGGAGAAATGCAAAACGAGGGGAATGAAGATAGGAAGGAAACAAACATTTTTGGGGGGTGGGGGGAACAGAATTTTTAATACTCTGTAGCACCTCTGATTATTAGTTGATGTGAACTGAAAGTTGTTATTTAGGTAGTTTAACAAACTGTTCTGGAACATTGCAAATTGACTTAAAAAAAGTAAAAAACCAGTTTCTCTGTACCAATTACATGCTAAGGATTAAAAGATCAGATGATCAGAACCGCCACTGTTAAAAACCTATGGTCTACATATGACAGTAGACACAGCAGAACTGGTAATTACATAGGTGGTACACCTTGACAATCCATCTTAAACCTTTGTATTTGACTCACTATGAGCTACTAGATGGGGCAGAATATAAACTGCTTATGAAGGCAGTGTATCTGCAAGTACTAAGGGAAATGGCTTGAGGTAGAAAATACCAGTTAGGTAATAGATACTTTATAATGAGCACAACAGGGGGATAATCTCTATTAAACAAGAGAAGTATGGTAATACAGGAGAGAAAATAAGGTTATCATGATTCCTCCCATAATTCTGAATCAAAAATATGAATGCCCTTCCCAAAAGCTAAGAAAAATACTCTCCTAAATCCAAGATTGAATATTATTACCAAGAGTGCCAAAAAGAGTAAAAAAGTAACATATACAAAAGATATGGGAAAGGAGGCTAACAGGCTCAAAAATCAGAGCAATGGAAGGACAATGAATTACCTCAATGGCAGGTAACTGGAGATGGAGAGCACCTCAAAAATCAAGGCTGAATGATGACTAGTAATAACCAAGACTAAAGATCATGTAGATTTAATTATTATAAATCTCTAGTTGTTTTAAAGAGTAGACATGAACTGGCGTTTCTTAGCTAGTTAAGAGTAAAAACAGGAAGTAACCATGGCCAAAGAATCCTTCAGCTACCTAGAACAGAGTACAAAAAGAAAAGGACAGATGGAAAGGTTAACAGAAAGTTTCTAAGAAAAGAACTGGCAGACTACTTGATAGTTTCTTAAAGCTAAACAACCTGGAGTTTGGAGTAGGCAGCATATTTGGAGCTAGAAAAGATACAAAAAGTGTGGAGGGCAGAGGCAGAAATTACAGAGATGCAAGTCCTCAGTGGGAGACAGATCAGAAACATCTGTAGGAGCAACATTTGTTTCTTCACACTTCAACTGCTATTATAATACAAAGTAGCAGCTGTTAAGTCATGAGCATTTGAAAATAGACGTGTACCACTTCAAGACCTTAGATTAAAATATTCAAAATTATAAACCCTTGTGGGGTGGGGGGTTACCTCCTTTGTTCATGATGGATGCACTAAATATATGAAACGCAGATACTACACTCCGGAATTGCTTCTGATGACACTGAAATACAGGATTGACAAATATTTTTCATCTTCCTTTATTCCCTTTAGTTACTTCTGATAGCACCAAACTATCAGGTTACACCTTGATCTGATTTAAAGGCATTTATGAAGCAACATCTTACTGTACTTATCATAAAAAACCAAAAACATTTAAAACCTTACAGAAAATTTTCATTAAAAAATTTCAAGTGTCAAATTTGTTAGGTATAATTTTGATAGGATCATGCTTGGATATACTGAGTCAATTAACTGGGCATTTTCCCCTCACAGTCCTACAGCAATATTAGTCATTCCTCAATATACAAAACAAGAAAAATTGAATAAACTTTTGCATAGGTTCACAAATTTGAATGAACTTTGTTTTAGAATAGTAACTGGCACCAAGTGCGATTTGGGAGTGGAGATCAAGGTCTTGTATGGCCTTTACTGTGTAAGCTTGGTTGACAACTGTCATCTGAAGAGGGTTGGAACATTTTCATTTTTACTCCAAAACTCAGACTTCTATTCATCCCCTAAAACTGCACAGAAACCATGTTTATGAATACTTTTGGGGGAAGCTACCTGGCATTTTGTATTTTCAGAGGCATCCTTGAACCAAAATTAAACATGCTTTTAAGTGATCACCTCTAAAATGCCCCAAATTTCAATACAGGTATCCCCCTGCTTTTCAAAAGTTCACTTTATGCCACTTTGCTTTTCTGAAATACATGAATATCTACTTTTGTTAAGTGAAAAAAACACACACAAAAAAACCCCCAGAGGACTTTCGCTTTTGATAAAGTGTGAAATCAGTATCCAGTGTTTTTGTTTTGCAGGAAGCCTTTAAAGAGGCAGCACACACCCAGAGTAGCATCACCAACCTCCTTTCCTGGGAGCAACACTTGTATGTATATATACAGTGGACCTTTAAATAGTTCATGGAAAATTTTGGTGATCTTTTAATCCCATTATTCCATGAACTTTTTGAAGTCTCTTCATACATTATTCTACTTTAGATGGGCTGTGTATTTATCATTATCATTCTTTTTACTATATGTTAGTGTTATTTTAGATTGTGTGTGTTACTTGGTATGATTTGGTAGATCTGGGAATATTTTGGGACTGGGAATGCTAAAAAACTTTTTACCTATGTAGATCAATGGTAATTACTTCTTCACTTTATGCCATTTTGGCTTACAATAGGTTTCACAGAAACACGATACTTTCAGATAGTGGAGGAAAGCTGTATTATTATTCACTTATGGTAGGCAGAACTCTTAACAAATGGCTCCCAAGATTTCATGATGTTTACACTTGAATTCCCTTATGTGTGGGCAAGATCTGTGAAGATGGACATCATTCCCATGATTAAATTTCAAGTTTAGGGCTTTCTTCTTATCTGAGATTCTACTGCAGGTTTTGAAGCAAGCTGCCATGAATGCTTCAAGAATTCTCCCACATGAGAATAGAAAGGGACCTCAAGCCCAAGATTAAACTGTAGTTCTGACTACACCTTGATAGCAGCCTTATGTGCCACGGAGCAAAGTCTGTACCCAGACTCTGACGCACAGTAACTGTGAAATAATCTAACTAAAGTTTGTAGCAATTTGTTACACAGCAATCAAAAAGAAGTACATACCCTCCTTTTTAGTCTTTAACTTTCTTTAGAGAACTGAGGCAATGAAGAATCCAGAAAGGGTGCCACATAAATTAATGTTACAAAACACCTCAACCTATGAATTTCAGTCATTGAAGTAACTCCAAATTAAACAATACAAAATTTCAGATGATTTTTAATGATTAAAGGAATGCTCTGTGTTTGGTCTAGAGCAATGTGGAAAATACTACTTCCACCATGACACACAATTACTGGAATTCTTGAAAATTACAAATATAATTTTTAAAGATATATTTTAGACTAGGGTTATTCACTTCATATACTTCAAATATAGCACTCTTCTTTGATAAACTTGAAAATGGTTTAATGCTCCAAAGCATCAGTTTAATAAAGACATGAAAGTCAAGAATCTTTAGATTTGGTTTTCAGATGTATTAAATTTTTTCCCTTAGTTCTATGTTACAAATGAATCTCTTTCCTAGATCACTGGAAAACAGTGCTTGAGTCAGTTAACTGTGAGTGACTGAAATGAAATTCACATATAGTAAAGCCCTTCCTATAGCATTCTATTAGAAAACCAAAGTCCTATATGGCCCAGGTAAAAAGATTTAGATCATTTAGTAGTCCTTGAACCAGAGACGTAAAATATTGCCATAACTATTATGGATACAAGGACACCTAATCTAGTAAATAATATGGCCTATTATAAACTCACTGGCTTATTTTCAACCAGATTTTTATTTTAAAAAAACAACAAAACAAAAACCAAACCAAACCAAAAACAACCCCAAAACATGAATTACACAGAGTATTGTTAAGTTCACCTTCTGGAAACTTAGCCTTCTGTAAAAACTATTATTTGTAATGCAATCATTTGGAGACATGTTGAAGTAATACTTGTTTCTCTCAGTCCATTTTGCTGGAAGAAGAAGGAAAGTGAAACCTTGGTTTGGACAGGGAGAAAGCAGAAACATAGATGGTGTCAAGTGAACAAATTCTGTGGGTTAGAATATTATGTCCATGTTGAAATTACAGAATTTATAAAATTTCTTCTGTTAAGCTGGTTTTAGGTCAAAAGTTTAAGAAAGATAAGACGCTAACATAAGTCACTGAGTTATACTCTAAAACTTTACATTAATATAAAAAACCCACACACCACACATACACACCCCATGTAAAACATTGCTTTAAGTTTTAATGTTTATTTCCCCAAGACAGCCTAGCCTGCACTCTACTTGGATAAATTTTACAAGCTAGTTTTCTGCTGCTTCTAGTTTTAAACTTTAACCATGTTTCTGATGACAAGGAATGCTGCAAAAATACTCTAGTTCAACAAAGAGTTATGATCACAAAATAATTTTTATCCATTCTACAGTGTTTCAGAATTACCAGTTGATTTTTAAACACAAAGTAGATATAGATGCTAATGGTGGCTAATCTGGTATGTTTCTTATAGCAAACTGTTGTTCATGCAACACTTGTGCTCAAAGGGGAAGGCACAGGATTTCCTACAATGAGCCACCTTATAAAGAGTTCTTTTTGTACAAATTAATTTATGTCACATTAATTTAGTGTGCATAACCTCAAAACTGAGGCATTATTCCAATTTATAAAAACCACTTGCATAACTTTTATGCAAGTTTTAAAAATACAAAGTTTTCTCCCTAAAGTGGCTCAAAATAGATTGTTCATGGCTGCCTACATCTAAGATAAAAAGATTCTAAAACAATTGAACAGATTAGGCATATTATTAAAGGTGGCCAAACCATTACTTGATTTGTACATCTACTCAAACCTCTTCATCGGTCTTTATTCAGCAGTACATATGCACCAAATTCCATTTTAGAAGTTTCCATATCATTTTCATAGAAAACAAAGTTTGAAAACAAGTAACATTTAAACACAGCACGGTATTCTACCACAACTGAAACTTTTTTCTTCTTCTTTACAGGACTCAACAAAATCTAAAAATGGACTATGCTGTAGATTTATCTCATGCAAAGATCTTGTTATCTCTGAAAATGAAAAGGATGGCTTTTAAAGTACATTTTACTTGTTTATACTATTATGGCAACTTGTGTACTGCAACAGCCTATTCTGAGGAAAATTTATGATTTTTTTCCATGCAAAAATCTACACAAATTTGTTTTGATGATATGGAAAGCTTTTCATAGCATCAAACATTCATCTGGTGCAAATGCACAGGGAAACCTTCTTGAAAAGTTTTCTGACTTGAGAAGCAAAACTAAAAAGCCATATAGGTAAAGTAAATAAAAGGCTTCAATAAAAAGAAAAGGGGGTGGGTGGGTGGGTGTGTGGGTATGGATAGGATGGGAGCAGGGGTGGAAAAAAGGAAGAGGAGGGATAGAAAACACAGGCTGCAGAGTAAACCGATGTCTGCTGCTAAACCGGTCTTTGTTTTTATGTCCAGTGTACATTAACACTTATGATCTCACTTTGATGATTTACTAGGTTTATCAGCCCCCTGAAGGCAAATCAAGCTTGCATGCGTTCACATACAGCACCACAACCACACTCTCGTACACAGTCACTCCAGGTCTAGGAGACTGCTTCAGGAGTGAAGAGCCCTAGATTTGAAAGATGAACCTGGCTCTCTATCACCGAGCCAGACATTCATTCAACAGTGTCCATTCACACATTGCTTCAGAGCAAGGCCTGGGCTCATTTTCCTTTGACTTATACGGGCATCCTATTCTCTTTTATGCTTACAAGGCTTAAAGATGACAGTACTGCACTTTCCCCTCAATTGATATAGAGTAAGTCAATGTTCCTTCTCAGGCACTGAAGATCTGTGACCTGTAGCCCTTTTTACCTTTAACAACCTAAATAAGCATTCATGTAAAGTTTTCATTACATTTTGCCACTCATTCTCACTCGCACCCACTCGCCATCTTGATCTCATTTGGGCATTTTCTGTGATTCCAAATGAAATCTTCACATTTTCTTTCCCGATTTAATGCAGCAGCAGATCCCATGAGCCAAGCTTGATGGATCAAACTTTTTATATATATGTATATATATATATCTCAGTGCTGCATGGACCTAACTTCCACAACATCTTTCTAAAACTGGAACCCTTCCGTTGGTACATTGGCAGATGAATTGAAACCGAATGTTCCACCTTGTATTGCCTCTGGAACAAGGCTAGGATCTTCATCAATCTAGAGGAAAAAAAGAAAAAAGACAATTAATTTAAAAGCAAACACCATAAATAGAATAAATGGGAATTTTAAGTAATATTTCTATTATAACAAATGCTCTACTCTGCCTTTAGAAAGCTAAACATTTTAATAATTAAATTGGAGCTAGCCCTCATTCTTAAACAAGAGGGTACCCACTTCAGTTTTTCTTATACCTGGAAAGTAGATATAGTCAATGACATTAAAATAATAGTTTTGCAACTAATGAACAATAATGTTCTATACATTTTGTATCTAAGGTCCTTTGTTAAAATACCACAAATATACAAATAGTTCTATAACCATTTATACCAATCAAATTATTCTTTTTACAATGTAAGAGTAACTAACACAGCACTTACATGTTGAGTTATTAGAAATTCTAAGGCCTTATATATACCTATTTATAAATTAGAACCTCCAGAAATTCAAGTGGAGAAACACTGTTAGTATTCTCCTTAAAAGATTATTTATTTTCCTATAATTTATTTTATTTCTGATTTCATGGGCATTATATTTTAAAGAGAACTTAAGTCTACAATTTTCTTTCCTAGTATTGTCCCTGTCAGGCAAATGTTCAATGTATACAATGTACAGTAACAAAAGATTTAACAACATACCACTCTTTTGTGGACAAGTTTGTTATGTAAGACATATCTTTGAAAAACTGAGAAAATAATTTAAGAAACCCACTGGTGGCTATGGTAGTGTAGTGGTTACGAATCGGGCTACGAACCGCAAGACCAGCAGTCTGAAACTACCAGCTGTTTCGCGGGATAAAGATGAGGCTTTCTGCTCCCATAAAGATTTACAGCCTCAGAAACCCTGTACAGGGTCGCAATGAGTTGGAACTGACTCACGGCATATAACCACCACTGGTGGCTATACTTAGTTAATTATGTAATAAAAAAAATAACATCCTTTAACTTTAGGTTTACTTTTCTAAAGAGGCAACAGTAAAGATAAACAACAAAGTTTACCATTTTAATAATGCTTTATCTTTTTATGATGCTTTATTGCTCTCATTTTGTCTTTTTTTTTTACTTTTACATTTGTTTTGGGTCACCAAACAAAAGTAACAGTGACACAATAGTCAAATGCAGTTGAACTAATTTCAGAGGATTTGTTATAGGATATACTGGTATCACTATACTATATAAAAATACACTACGCTACTTAACAAAAAAAATATTAAAGTGATAAAATATCTAAAACGATAGAGAGATCATGCCTGAGTCATTATATATATATATATAAATATCCTTATCTTTTGACAATTAGAGCTAGTGCTACTGTGTAATGCCCTGAAAGAATTTTTAAAATATTGAAATATTTATCTCTATTTCTGAAGCAAGTGTCTTAGAGCAATTGTAATTTAAAAAAACTGCAGTATATACATAAATGTGAAAAACAAGGTCGATGGTTTGAGCGCACCAACTGATTCACGAGATAAAGATGCGGCTTTCACTCCCCTGAGGATTTAAAAGCCTCCGAAACCCTATAGAGGGTTGGCATAAGTGTGAATCAACTTGACAGCACTTAACATACATGAATAGCTTACTATATGATTTCACCCAGACTGTTTTATAAATAAAACTAAGAACACTACAAAATTATTAAATACATCATCTGAAGAGAAGAACTGATCAATGATCTCATAGGCCAATTTGTAGATGTCTTCATTTTCATGATTTTGAAGTTGTTCAATTTTCTCCAGTCCTGTAAGAAATTTTATAAGTGAAACGACAGTAGTATTTGATAAAAATGTTACAATAATCTTGCTAAAACATAATCAATCTAATTTGAGAATTACTCCAAAGGTGAATTTTGAATATAAAATCACTTTGTGTACCAAGACACACCTTACTTTCTAAAAAGAAAAAAAAAATAATCTTAGTATCCAACTGCACGTAAATATTTAAGTGGGCAATGGGGCATGCATGTATTCTACAGAATACTATGTAACCCATGCTTATAAATGATGTGACCCCTGATGACACAGTGGTTAAGTACTCAGCTGTCAACCGAAAAAAAAAATCAGTATTTCATACTCTTGGTGTGGTGCTGTAGGATCAGCACTGGACTGTGAACCACAAGGTCAGCAGTTCAAACCCACCAACTGCTCCTTGGAAACCCAATACAGAGTCACTATGAGTTGCAACCAACAATAGCAGCAGCAGCAACTCCATGGAAAGAAGATGTGGCAGTTTGCATCTGTAAATAGACTGACAGCTTTGCAAACCCTATGGGGCAGCAATTACTTTTGTTAATAATAAAAAGTAGGTTATAATAGCATCCCTATATGCTGGAGAATTACAACCATTCAGCACAAAAAGACCAGCAAGACACCAAGACAGTGATTTGCATTACAAGACTACTAATTACTACGTAATTTCTCCTTGTATTTCTCCTACTTTCTATCATCTGCCAAGTTTTTCTAGTGAGAATGTATGTTGCTGTTAAGTGCTGTCAAGTCAGTTTGGACTCATAACGACCCTGTATAGGGTTGGTAAAGTAGCACTGGTGAATTTGAGCCACTAACCTCCTGGTTCAAATTGACTTTATGGTACAGTGCTTTATTCTATAGTGCCACACCAGGACTCCAGTGAGCATGTATGGAAGGGAGAGGAACACAATAAAAACTACAGATGATTAAATATGATGCTTAAAACATTTGTTATGTTACACAGGATAATGATCAAGATATCAAACATATTTAAGGAGAAAACAGAATTTTCCCTATAAACATTAATTCATTTATTAAATCAAAGGCAAGAACATTCATGCATATCCAATTTTGTTTTAACGCTATTATATAGGAGTAATAATTCATTTTAAAGGCCACAGAAATAAGATAAAATTGCCTCTTCCTGAGTTTCCCTCCTCTATCCAAGCCATAAATGTTAAGAAATTGTCTTGGGCTCATTTCTTGCTCTATACTCTGTTCTCTTGGTAAACCTTCTATTAAAATTTTTAGTTATCAATGTGAGTACAAACTGAACACTCAAGCACCTATAACTTTTCTGAGATTCAGATGCATAATATTCAATTGCCTATAAGATAATCCAACTAGGACATTTCGCATGTACACAAAAACTTTAATAGTTCATTTCATTTGAGTTTCCTCACTTAAACTATTTTTTTCTCCTGTACTTATCGCTCCTTAGAATCCATATACAGGTTCTCTATGAGTCGGACCATATCTTCGGTACTTAACAAGGATGCTCTTCATCCTTAATTTTATAAAAATCAGTAACTGCTTGAAATCTCATTGAAAGTTCCTTTTCCCCTAATACTCCAGAATCAGATCTCAAAAATGTCAGTGTATCCATTTCTTAAATCTTGTTATCTCCTTTTCATCTCTATTATGACTTTCTTCATTTAGTGTGGCCTGACCACTATATACTTCCCTAAGAGGAACATCTATCTCTTGTCTCCAATGATCCCAATTCCCCTGATAAATCCCTTAGGAAAAGTCCTTCAGTGGACCGTTTTACCCTATAGCAGAATCCACTGGAAGAGTGTATATAATACAGATTCCAAGGACCCACCTCCAGTGAGGCAGGCAACGCTTAAGAATGAATCATTCTGATTTCAACATAGACATTTTAATAATTAAGGTATGTTTATATAATTAAAAACAAAATAAGCAATGATAATTTTTAATTATGCTTGTTTTAAAGTTTTCTAGTACTTACCATCTCCTGATCCTAACATGGTATTCTTCTTTGTTCTTCTATTCATCACTTTAGTAGTTTTAAACATAATTTTTTAATTGCATTAATTTTTATGTCTCTTGACTCCCTCACAAATTAAGTGAAGAGTCCTGGTGTGGTGCTGTAGGTTAATGCGCCAGAATGCAAAGCCATTTGAACTGCAAGGTTGGCGGTTCAAGCTCACCAGCTGCTTCTAGGAAACACTATACAGGGTCGCTATGGGTTGGAACCGACTCAACAGCACTTAACAACATCACTTCTCCAACTCCTGAAGCTTTCTTGCATTCCTTTTTCAACTTGTAAAAAATACTTTTAATGTTCATCAAGGTTGATAAAATTTACATTCTGTTCCACAGCCACAATGGACTATTACTACTAATGTTCTGTCCCTATGTTAATTTTGATTTGTAGCTAATAGTTTTATATTCCAGATGGCTCTGATACATAGTCAGATTTGGCAACTACTGCCTTATAGAACAAAGTATCTGCTGTGCAACAAGTCTTCTAAGACTTTGTTGGAGTCTGGTTACTATCTATTTCTCTAGCCTTATTTCTATCTCACATTTTGTGATTCAGCAACACTGAACTACTTAATAATTTGCTGAATGCTATTTGTCACCTCAGACTTTGCTCATGGTGTTACTTTTACCTGGGACACCTTTCATTCCCTTTTACATTATTTATTCTTATTCATCTCTCAAAATCCAACTCAAGTACTACTTTTTGCTTCTTTCAGGATATATTAGGTATCCCATTTTGCTGTACATTTCTATTAGGACAATTAATACATTGAATCAGATCATGCTTATCCCCACACACCTAGAGGGGAAGGACTGTGCCTTGTTTATCACTCTATCTCTCCAGTACCCTAGCACAGTGCTGTTTTATGTTGTTATTGTTGTTAGTGCCATCGAGTCATGTCTGACCTATAGTGCCCCTGTATAGGGTTTCTGAGGAGCAGCTATTGAATTTGAACTGCTGATCTTGTGGTTCAAACTGACTTTGTAGTGCATTAACCCACAGAAGCACACACAGCAGCAATTCAGTTACCTAAGCATATGTAAACACTGAACAGGAGTGTACATACACAATCTCTGTATGCTGATTATATAAGAATAATACAGAAATGCTACAGTAGTCAGGAAAAAAGGTAGTTACATAAGCTTATAACAAACATACCTCCACATTCTTCTATAAGATTGGCTATGGTTTCTGCCTCATCTTCAGCCATTTTTAATATATTACTAAGTCCATCAAGTACTACTTGCACAACTTGTGCATCTTTTACAGTTAGCAAGTTGCAGAAAGGTGGGATTACATTTTGTTGGATAAGGTAAGCCACCTGAAGAATAAAAACAGCATAAAATACATATTAGTGAACTTTTCTGTGTACCATCTATTATCCCACTGAAGTTAATTTTTATTTTGAAATTTGAGAATGGAAACATGACCTCATCTCTTCCAGCTATTAAGTTACATATTAATTTAATCTTTTCCTTTTTAATGTAGCTAAGCTTACTTTCCTTGAATTTAGAAAGTGAAAGGAAAACAAAAATGAAAGAATCACTGAACATCATATTCAACATTTCTTTGCCATAGGAATACTTCCTTTAAAGATGCTTTCCCTTCTAAGATTAAGAGATGGTGAAACCAGTTAAAAAACATTATTTTAAAAAATTGTAATTGTTTATGGTTCTTTGCTGTAACAAATGATTAGAACTGTCATGAGATTTACCTTTTGACTATTTGTTTTCTTAATATTTTTCTATCATTTTAGTAGTGTTATAAAGTTAATTTCCATGAATTATATTTATCTTCTGCTTTATGTTCATATTTAAATGAAGTCACCCCTTATTACCAGTCTACAGGATCGTTTGAAAGTTATCAATGCCTCCAAAATTCATCCTTTTCTTAATCTACTTTGCAACAGATCTAGTGTTCTCAAATCTACTTTTCCATTGCCAACTAAAACTTTGCCACCAGCACAATCCTACCAACGAGCACCTTTTTAAAATTTATGCCCTAAGTGCCTCATATGATTCAACATAATTCTTAGTTTCAGCCATGTGGTTGACTTTAATTCATTATATGGTTTGCTGCTGACAAACTTTTGGGTTGCCTTTTTATACCTTTTAACTCATTTATAGAATTTGTGAGTTAGTCTCATTCTGCCATGTCATATTACATGGCCTTATTCCTTAATACTTAATAGCTAAAAAACAAAAGAAAACAAAAACCAAGCAACCAAAAACAAAATAATATGACAAACAATTCAATTAAAAATGGGTCAAACAACCAGGAGGCAGGCTTGCAGAATGTGCCCTTTGGTTGTTTAACTTATTATATATTCCTGAGTACTTTCGTGTAAACACCCGCCGTCCCCTCCCCCGCAATAAACAGAGGGAATAAAAGCAAATACTGTTGAATGGTGGATGCATGGAGAAGATTGTAATCACTGTAATGAAATGGTAAGTGTAAAACTGATGTTTTCCCATATAAACTATATCACTCAATTCAAAATAAAAACTTCAAACCAAACAAAACTGGCCAAAGACTTTATGAGACTCTTTATAAAAGAAACACAAATATCCAAAAGTCCATGTTGTTGTGGTTGTTAGGTACCACTGAGTCAGTACCGACTCATAGCAACCCTATGCACAACAAAACTTAACACTGCCCGGTCCTGAACCAACCTCACAATTGTTGCTACACCTGAGTCCATTGCTGCTGCTTCTGTGCCAATCCATTTAGTTGGGGGTCATAGTCTTTTTCTCTAATCCTCCACTTTACCAAACATGATATTCTTCTCCAGCGATTGGTCCCTCCTGACAATATGTCTGAAGTATAAGACTAAGTCTGGCCACCCTGGCCTCCAAGGAGCACTCTGGCTGTACTTCTTCCAACACAGATCTGTTTGTTCTTTTTGCAGCCCATGGTACTTTCAATATTCTCCTCCAGCACCATACCTCAAATGCATCGATTCCTCTAAGATCTTCTTTATTCACTGTCCAATTTTCACATGCATATGAGATAACTGAAAATAGTATGGCTTGGGTCAGGCACACCTTAGTCCTCAAACCAATTATCTTTGCTTTTGAACACATTTTTTTTAAAGCTCACTTATTCAAGGGCAAAGCCCTTTCCAGAGCCTAATACACAGGTCCCTGTACTCCTACCCTTAAGGAATTAAGGACCAATCTCTTTCTAATTACATGTCAGGTATTCATGCAAACATAAAAAAAATATTTGCATGCCCTCCAATTGGCTAGAACATAATTAAAAAATTTAAGAACAATTTGAAGATAAACAAGAAAAAAAGTGTGTCTAAAGTGGGGAAAAAGCACAATGGAAGAAATAAAGTTTCCAATAGATTGTCATCCCCTGTAGTCATTGACGTTAGAATATTCTTGTAGGTTAAGAAACTGAAAAGAGAACACTCTTGTCTATGAAATATGACTAAAGAAATTCAAGGTGATGCTTTCATTGGGGTGTATGTGTGTGTCTCACAGAATGCTATTATAATCTTGCTTATTATTTAAGATGTACTGTTACTGTATCAATCTTCACAAATAAAAAAGCTGAACTTACTTGATCTTTTCTTCCACTAATCGTTAAGTTACTTATGGCCCAAGCAGCTTCTTTCTGAGTGCCAAAATCTCCCTGCAAAAGCAAAGCAAATGGTTACAAATGGTAACATATGCGAAACTGGAATAACGATTTTCTGAAATGATTAATCATTTTCCCATGTTTCTTTCTAGTTTTGTTGCTGTCTTTGTTAAATACCATTGATTTTGTTCTGACCCACAGTGACCATGTACAGGGTTTCCCAGGAGAGGTTGGTGGGTTTGAACCTCCAACCTTGGGGTTAGCAGTCCAGTGCTTATCCTATAGGGTCACAACCGGGATATGTATTTTTTACAGAAGTCTCTGAACTATAGCTAGTCTACTCTTTTTTTTTTTTTTTTTTTAAATCTCCTGGAAACCAACTGATTTGCTATTACTGTTGACAAATATAAAAACATATACAATTTCACTATGATCAGGACTTCTGAGTTAAAGTATCCTTTTAAATTTTTCACAAAGATTTCTAACAATTTAACAAATAGCCAGTACGGCACTGTAGACTAAGCATTGGACTGCTAACCTCAAGGTTGATGGTTTTTATCAACTAGCCTCTCACTGGAAACCCTATATATGGCTGCTATGAATCGGAGCTGATTAATCGACTCAAGCGTGGTAACAGTAGTGAGGGTGGCCCAGGATCAGGAAGTGTTTCGTTCTGCTGTGCACAAGGTTGCTATGGGTTGGTACCAACTCGATGGCACCTAACAACAACAAATCGATACTTAACAATAACAAGGTGACTATGATAAAATGTTGCCCAAATACATGTGTACACTGCCGTTCAAATACAAATTGGCAAAATATATCTTAAAATGTGACTTACATTGGACTGCGAACCACAAGGTTAGTGGTTCAAACTCACTAGTTTCTCCTATATATAGGGTAGCTATGAGTCGGAACCGAGTTGATGGCAATTAATAATAATATGTATGTCTTTCAGCTTATTTAGTGAACACAGTGGCTCTGTAGGATAAGCATGGAAACATGAACCACAAGGTCATTTGTTTGAACCCACTACCTGTTCCCCTTAGATTTGCTCCTGCACAGATTTAAAGCCTGGAAAATCCTATAAAGGATCACTATGAGTTGGAACTGACTTGATGGTACTTAACGACAACTACATATCAAGGGGCTTCAAAAAGTTTGTGGAAAAATGGAATTAAAAGATAATGAAATAATAATAATAAAAAAAGATAATTATTATCTTTTTAAAAAAAATTCCATTTTTCCACAAACTTTTTGATGCCCCCTTATATGGCCATGTTGCTGTTGTTAAGTGCTGTCTACTCAGTTACAACTCAGTGACCCTGCATAGAGTTTCCAAGGAGTAATCTTGTCATTATCAGTCCATTACTTATCCTACAGTGCTACACCAGAACTCCTGTCCCAGCAGTACCATAACAGCCAAATAGGAAAAGCAACTAAGAGTCTTAATAGAGGCATAGTTGACTAAATGCAGCAATGAGATAGTAATCAGCTATTATATATTAGGAGGCCTTGAGTGGCTTGACTAGTAACCAAAAGATTGACAATGTGAACCCAGAGGCAACTTAGATGATAGGCCTAGAGAACTGCTTCTGAAAAATCAAAGCCTTGAAAACACTATGGAGCATTTCTACTATGCATATATGGGGTTTTGCTTTGAGTTGTAATTCACTTGGCAGCAACTAACAACAACAAATTGAGTATTAAGAAGACTGTTATAGTTGTTATAATTGCTGTTAAGTCAGTTCTGATGCACAGCCAGTACCCTGTACAGGCTTTCTGAGACTGTAAATCTTTGTGTGGGAGCAGAAAATCTAATCTTTCTCCTTCTGAGTGCTTGATGGGCTTACAGTCCAGTCCTTATCCTACAGAGTCACTGCATTCCCATTAACGATGTTGTTGTTTAAGTTATGGAAAAACGTTTATGATGTCAAATGCAAAAACAAAGTATGCAAAATAAGAGAAATGCAAAATTAAAGTTGCATTGGGCTATCCTTTCTTATTTATGTTGTTGTTGGTTAAGTGACACTGAGTCAGTTCTGACTCATAGGGCTTCCGAAGAGCACCTGGTAGGTTTGAACCACCGACATGTGGTCCAGTGCTTTAACCTGCAGGGCCACACCAGGCTTCTGTAAGACTTTTAAAATCCAAATATTTGTCAGTGCGGTTGTAGGAGTGAAAAAGGGTACAACTTCAAAGAGGGAATTGGTATTACATAGCAAAAGTTTTATATGTTTATCCTTTGATGCAGTAACCCCAAATGTTAAGTGTCATTGAGTCGATTCCGACCCACAGTGACCCTGGTTTAGGGTTTCCAAGGAGTGGCTGGTTAAGCTTGATTTTGCAGTTCAAACGACTCTACAGTCCAGCACATTAACCTGTAGCACCACAAATAAACCCTACTTATAAGCTACTCTTCAAAGTACTAATTGATAGCAAAGCACAGGAAATATCCTAAATTTCATGAAACAGAGTGTCATGTAGCTACAATAAAAGGAATAAAGAAACTACATATGATAGCGACTTCAGGAAACAGTTTTCCTTTGTTGTTTTTGTTATACATCTACTTATATTTCAAAAAGACTCAATGGGAGGATAAAAATGAATAAAAATTACTATCTGTAAAAGAAGGCAGAGACTAGTAAGGTAAGGATAGAAATGGAATTCAGACCTTGAAAGGCATACATTTTTGACTTGGGAACAGTATATGTGCGCTATATAATTTTTTTTAATAAAATAAAAAGTTATTCCAGAAAATAAAAAACAAAAAATCCACTTGTACATCAAGTTAGTGACTTACCACACATAATTATTTCAAGTGATATAATTTATTTTCAAGCAGATCAGTGGTAAAATATACTCTAAAAACAAAAAGAACTTCAAGGAAATCTTAAAACTGGATTCAGTAGTGATGTATTAGTAGCAATGTTGGTCTTGTTATTTTGATATATCTTATATATGTGTATATGCTGCTATGTGTCATCGAGTCAGTTCTGACTCACAGCAACCCAAAGGTATAAATCTTTAGGGGAGCAAAAAGCCTTATCTTTCTTTGGGGGATCGACTGGTGGATTCTAACTGCCAACCTGGCAGTTAGCAGCCTAGCACGTAATCCACTACACTACCAGGGACCCTTATATGTGTATATGGCTGAGGTGGATGTGAGCCATGGAGTCAGTTCTGGCTCACAGCAACCATGTATAAGGTTCCCTAGGATATACATTTTTATAGGAGCAGAAAGCCTCATCTTTCTCTCAGAGTGGCTGGTAGATTCAAACTGCTAATCTAACACACACATACAGATCAAAGTGTATAATGTATATACGCTGTTGTTAAGTGCTGTTGAGTCGGTTCTGACTCAGTGACCCTGCATACGGTTTCAGAGGAGCGACTGGTGAGTTTGAACTGCCGACCTGTGGTCCAGTGTTTTTTTTCCTACAGTGCCACAGTAGAACTATGTGTATATGTTGTTGTTGTAAGTGCCATCAAGTTGGTTCCGGCATAGAGATCCTATATAGGGTTTTCGAAGAGCAGCTAGTGAGTTTGAGCTATAGACCTTGCGGTTCAAACCGACCTAGTGGTCCAATGCTTTATCCCGCAGTGTCACACCAGGACTCCATGTTGAATGAATGAATATGTATATATATATATCTCATAAAACAAGTAAAGTATTTTTTGCATTTTTTTCAGCACAAGAGAAATGAAAATGTACAGCTTAGGAAGTGAAATTAAAAACCTGTTACACTAGCAGTGGCAACTATAAAAGGTTACTTTGGTCAGGGGCAAGGAATGACAAGAAGAGTAATAATGACTTTTCAGATAACATAAAAATCCATAGTTCCTTAATGGTACAATACAATATCCACTCTGGTGACATATCATGGTTGCGATGAAACCATGTAATTCTAAAAAATAATAACAACAACAAAAAAGATCAAGCATTTTCCCTGCCTTTCTTAAATAAGAAAAGCTGATTATTAAAGAATCCTGGCTATATATAAAGAATGACAGAATTAGAAATCCATCATTTAGCAATTCCTAATGAAACAATGAAAATTCTTGTGTGATGCTATAGGATAAACACTGGACCACGAAACTGGTTTGAACCGCAAGGTCAGCAGTTCAAACCCACCAGAAAAACTCCTCGGAAACCCAATGTAGTGTTGCTATGGTTTGGAATTGACTCAATGGCACTTAACAACTAAGAAATAACAGATCCAGGCAATGATCATCAATGGTTGCTTAAAAACCACTAGATGAAAGACTGATAGATACAATCAGCTTGGTAACACCTCGTTGGTAACACCTAAGCCCACTCACCAATCTTCATCACTAGACATAGAACACACAGTATGTGCCTCCTGACATGAATTATTAGGAAGTATGTAGGATAAGAACTTGACCACTAGCCATGAAGGTGGCAGTTCAAACTCACCAGCCGCTAATCATAAACCCTATACAAGGTCATTATGAGTCAGAGGTGACTCTATGGCACTAAACAACAGAGCAGTGCACAAGGTATTTTTAAGTAAAACACCAAAGCTAATCTAACAGTTTATAGGAAATTAGCTTGCATTAGCAGTTTATAGAGAATCCTGGTGTGGTGCTATAGGATAAGCACTGGACTGCTAACTACGAGGTTGGTGGCTCAAACCCACCACCTGCTCAAATACAGGGTTCACTGTGAATCGAACTAACTCGACAGCACCTAACAACAGCATCAGTTTTTAGAAGGAACCCTGGTGGTGCAGTGGATTCAGCAATGACTGCAAACCACAAAGTTGGTGATTCAAACCTACCAGCTGCACTGTGGGAGACATATGAAGCTTTCTACTCCCGCAAAGGTTTATAGCTTCAGAAATCGTACATCGCAGTTATACTCTGCTCTACAGGGTCACTATCAATTGGAATTGACTTGTTTGCAGTGGTTTTTTAAAAATCAGTTTATAAGAAACAGGAATACAAGATATATAGAGTTATTTCAGAAAAAATTCTCATACTCTGATCGCAACATTAATGCCTGGCCTATTTCCCAAGTATTAGTAAGAGTCTGAGAGCTGATATAAACCCATTGCCTTTGAGTCAATTCCAACTCATAGGGACCCTACAGGATAGTATAGAACTGCTTTCTAGGGTTTCTGAGGCTGTAAATCTTTTTATAAAAGACACTGCCTTGTCTTTTTCCTGAGAAGTAGTTGGAGGGTTCAAACGGCTGATCTTTCAGTTATTGGCCCAATGCAATGCTTATTCCACAGTCTCATCATGACTCCTTGAGAGCTGATATTCTTGACTCAGAGTAGTAGAACTGCTCCTTAGGGTTTCCAAAACTGTAAATCTTTATGGGAGGGCATTGCCTCATCTTTACCCACACTGAGCGACTGGTGGCTTTGAACCACTGACCTAGTGGTTAGTAGCACAATGCCTAACTCACAGTGCCACCAGGGCTGCTCGAGAGACAGTATGTGGTTGCTGTTAAATGGCATCGAGTTGGTTCCAACTCATATCAAGCCTGTATAGGGTTTCTGAGGAGCAGCTGGTAAGATTGAATCCCCAACTCTGCAGTTAGCAGGCTAGTGCTTATCCTATAGTGCTACTCAGGACTCCAAAGAGAAGATATGTTGCTATAGTTGTTAAGTGCCATAGTCAGTTCCAGCCCAAAGAGACTTAGTACAGGGTTTCCAAGAAGTGACTGATGATTTTATTTTAGACCACCACCCTTATGGTTCAAAATGACTTTGTGGTCTTGCACTTATTCTACGGTGCCATACCAGAACTGAAAAAAGACACAGAATATACTTAATAGTATATTTACTTAGTTGGTTTGACATCTTGAGCAATTTACCTGATCTTGTGGGTTAATGCACCAGACTGCACAGCCATGTGAACTTTGGCAGTTCAAACTCACCAGCTGCTCCTTGGAAACCCTACAGGGTCGCTATGGGTCAGAACTGACTCAATTGCACTTCACAACAACAACAAATATCACTGGTGGTACTATAAGGTTAGCACTGGACTGCTACAAGGTTGGTGGTTCAAACACACCAGCTGCTACTCGGAAACCCTTTACAGGATCACTATGTATCGGAACTGACTTGACGGCATTTAACAACAACCTCACAGGGTTACAGTATTTACTAAAGCGCTCAAAACACTAAATATACATTTCTTATTAGTAGTAATGGACTACTGGTGTGGCACTGCAGGATTAGCACCAGACTGTGAACCACAAGGTCAGAAGTTCAAACAGCTGTTCCTTGGAAATCCTACAAAGGGTCAGTATGAGTCAGAACCAACTCAATGGCACTTAACAAACATTAGTAGTAATAATATTGATTTTTTAATAAAACTCAAGAGTGTCAATTTTAGAACTATTTACAGAAGAAGGGCCAGGGGTTTCCATAATAAAATTCTTGTATGTAAAGCAATATTGGATTCAAAATTTTAATACTTTACAGAGACAGTGTTTGTACAATTCTACAGTTCTTTGTGGTGGTTATGTACCGTGGAGTCGGTTCCGACTTACAGATACAGTGTATAGGGTTTCCGAGGCTTTAACTTTTAAAGGCGCAAAAAGCCTCATCTGTCTCCCGTGGAACCACTGGTAGTTCCAAACTGCTGACCTTGAGATTAACAGCTCAACTTGTAACCACTAAGGATAAACCGAAAAGTATATACTCACCTCATTTGTTAGATTTAAGTCCCTACCCCTAATGTAGTAGACACACGAGATGACTTCTTACCTTATCCAAGAGGTGTATTATCATTGGTACGAGGTTGGCATCAATTACTGCCTGAACCTGTTGCTGATTTCCAGCGGTGATGTTAGACAGGAACCACACTGCTTCCTGTGGAACAAGATTTTTTCAATATACCTCATTAAAAAATAAAATCTGCATATGAGCCAAGAGGAAATTCATTGACTATATCATTCAAATAGTTTTATTATAAAGTCAGTTTCATAATTAAAAGTTTAGGAATCTCAATTCCTCTATCTCATTCCCTCTTTTTTGAAAAAGATAAATTTATGATAAACTACAGAATTATATGAAGTATTCTTCAAAGCAATGTTCTTAAACATTGCCTATCACTCAAAAGAAGTCTGGCTGAACAAATACTAAGGAATTAATGCAGAATTGCTAAATGCAAGTCTTTTACAAGACTGCTTGCTGTAAATGGGAAATATTCCTTCCTACCATAATGTGCTTTATTGCTATTTTATTCTGATCAACAGTCCTAGCCAATTGGCTAGCCAAAATGGGGTGGGTGGGCCTACAAAGGCAAGAAGTGACTGGCTTACATGCTTTCAAGAGGGAATCTAGATCCAGAAGGCATGAAGGAAGGTAGAATCTCCACTGAGTACTATCCAGTCTGTCTAGACGGGGCTGATGAAATGAAATGCGGATGGGTCTCTTGTGTTACAATAGTGAATAACTGTTATCAGGACTGATTGTGAGGGTTGGAAATGTAAAGGTAGACATTTTGTAGCAAGGAGGGGAGTGATTAACTTTTCAGTCTAGGAGCGGAGTTCCCTAGGACCATCAAGGGAGAAGAGCGGAGAGCAGGACCCTACCCAGAGAAGCAGTGACTATGATGTGGAGAGATGGAGCAGCTAGGGACTTTAGATCCAGAGAGGGAGATGGGCTGTGTGTTGACGACCGGGGAGCAAGCTTGTAGTATATACTCTTTGGTTGGTTGATGATGCATGGAGGGGATTGTAACCATGGCAATAAAATGATGTATGATAGAATGAATGCAAAACTAATATTTTCCCATGTAAACTATGACATAATTCACAATAAAACATTAAAAAAAAAATCCTAGCCAAAGCCCTATCTCACTCTGTTATTCATGAACAGGAGATATGAAAAATGAAATAGTGGGTTATTTCAGTATACTCTTTAATAATCTTTTATGCTACATCTTTTCTTCTAGAACTAAAGTTAAATCAATGTTGTGATTGCTTGAATGATCTACTTTAATGATCTCTTTATGTTACTTCCCTTTATGTAACAATGGTGTCACTTTTGCCAATACAGTGAGTGGTCTGATCCCATGTGTTTATAACTTTGATAGATAATAAATGCAAACTGAAACCACAGTTTCAGTGGAAATATTTACCCAGTAGCTAATGCATAATATTATAATTTACTAAATTTGTTAAATTTATTGATCAATACAGGGACATCATAGTTTCTGTATTTAACCTAGTAATCAAGTTTTATTCCAAAAAATATTAATATTAGCTAATGTACACAATAGGCTCTTTTGGATCAGATCACAGGACCATTTTTAATGAACCTGTTAGAGATTTTAGGGTGCTAGGCTAGGCAGGTGAGCTATTCTTGGGTTGTAATCATCGGCAATGTTGTAATCAGCACCCATATATTTCTACAACAGCCTCAGATGCACTCCAATATCAGCATCACCAGTCAGCGCCCCCTTTCTATAGCCTCTTAGTGCACGCATACACACACACACACACACACACACAAATATTACACAAAATTTTACATTTAGACTATAAACTAGTTAAAACACTCATTTAAAAAGGTTCACTCATACAACATTCAACACCCAATTATCTCTGTTTCATCATTTCCAAGAGAGCCAAATTAGTACTTTACTACTGGATTGCCTTATATATGGAAAATCATACATTATAATCCATGTTACAGTGAGATATTTTACAGTCCACGTAAGTTTTAATGACAGCTTATAGTTTCAGTATTATGAATAGTTCTCAGATCCTAATTTTACAAATGAAAATTGCTGATACTTTATGTGCTATTTGTTAAATTTCATTACTTACTTTATTAATTTTCTCTTTGGAATGCGTCAGAAGTGCTGGGAAGTGTGAAAGAGCATCACAATTCAAAACAACTTGTGTTTGCTCATCAGTTCCAGTAACAATGTTGCCTACTGCTCGAAGTGCAGCAGTCTGAAATATAAAATGATTTAATGAGATGTTGTTCCATGTGAAGTACTCAATTGTCACAAAGACAGAGGTTATGAATGCTCCATTCATTCATTTAGCTATCTCATCCTTTTTGAGCATTCAACTTTGTGATAAGCACTGCTCTGGACACAAAGGTGAATAGGGCAGACTTAAGTTATTTTCAACCTTTACTCAGCTTATACAGTCATTTGGCAAACACAACAAACAAATGAGAAAGATACTTTTAGATAAGCAATTAGATTTTAAACATAGAGAGTGGTGGTAAAGGTTGCACAATATGGGGAATGTTAAGAAGGCCTGTCACTGCACATGTTAAATTCAAACATGTACTTTGTAAACAAAATTGCTTTCCCATCTTAAAAAAATTCATCCATTTAAAGAATACAATTCAATGTTTTATAGTATATTAAGTTATGTTACTATTCTAAATATCTAATCCCCAAACATTTTCATCCCAGCAAAAAGAAATTCTGTAACCACTGGCAGTCACATGTATTAATACTTAATTCTTTTATTGCTGAACACTGTATAGATGTATCTATTTATCAACTGATAAACATCTGAGTTGTTTCCACTCTTTGGCTATTATGAGTAACCATTGCTAAAACATTTATGCAAACTTTTGTATCAACCCATGTTTTCACATGTAGAACTGGTAAGTCACATGACAACTTTTTTAGTTTGAGGAAATATTCCAAAGCAGTTGGACCATTTTACATTTCCATCAGTACTATATGAGAATTCCAGTTTCTCTGCATCCTTACCAGCAATTGTCATGTGCATAAAATTTATTTTTTTTTTAAATCATGGTCATTCTAGTGAGTGTAGTACAGAATGGTATCTCACTGTGGTTTTGCTTTATATTCCCTGCTGTTGGATAAGCACTGGACTGCTAGCTGCAAGGCTGTTCAAATTCACCAACCGCTCCTTGGAAACGCTATTCAGGGTCGGCTGTCAGAACAAACTCGACAGTAATTAACAATAGAAACAGCTATTGAGGAGCCATGGTGGCACATTGGCTAAGCATCTAGCTGCTAACTAAATAGTGGTTCAAACCTACCACCTCCTCCATGGGAGGATAGCTTTAGGATAGCTGAGATGGAATCAACTAAACAGCAATGGGTTAATCATTAATGAAGCTAAGCACTTCTTCACATGCTTCCTGGCTAATTGTATGTCTTCTTTGGAGAACTGTCTATTTAAAATCTTTGGCCAATTTTAAATTGGGTTGTTCATTATTGTTCAGCTGAAAAAATTTTAATAGATAATATTCTAAAAGCAAGTCACTTTTCAGGTATATGTTTTGCAAATATTTTCTTGTATTCTGTACGTTGTCTTTTCATTTTTAAAATGGTGCTCTAATTAAGCATAAGAGTTTGTCATTTTAATGAAATTCAAGTTATCCATGTTTTCTTTTATTATTGCTAACTGAAAGGTTGGTGATTCACATCTACTGGTTGTTCCTCAAGAGACAGACGAAGCAGTGTGCTTCCTGAAAGATTTATTGCTTCACTCTCTCACTGTTGCCATCTAGTTGCACAGAGGCAGAGGCCTGAATGTGTTCAAGATTCAGCTCTACCCGTAAACCACCACCATGGCCAAGGAAAGCATTGCTGCTGAAAGTGTAATGGACGTTAATACTGCTATATACGAGATGCTCAAGATGCCCTCATCCATGCTAGCCTAGCATGTGGAATTTGCGAAGCTGCCAAAGCCTCAGACAAGCATCAAGCCCATCTTTGTGTGCTTGCATCCAACTGTGATGAGTCTATGTATGTAAAGTTTGTAGAGGTCATTTATGTGCTGAACACCAAATTAACCTGATTAAGGCTGATGGCACCAAGACGTCAGGGGGATGGGGTAAGCCTCTGCGTAACTGACAGAGAGGGAAAACCTTGCAAAGTGGTTGACTGCTGTTGTTAATAGCTACAGCAAAGACTCTTAGGCCAAGAATGTCATCAAAGAATATTTCAAAAGCAAGAAATGAGACAATAAAATACTTAGTTCTCAAAAAAAAAATTTTATGGGGGCAGGTCTACTCTGTCCTACAGTCACTAAGAGTTAAATCAATTTCACAGCAAGTTTGGTGTCTTCAACTAAATCACTGCTTAGTTGAAGGTTATGAAGGTCTATGCCCGTTTTCTTTCATGACTTTAACCTAGTTTTAGCTCTTATATGTGGGAGTATGATTCGCTTCTGAGTTAATTTTTTTAGTGTGACATAAGGTAGAGATCCAATTTCATTGTTTTGCATGTGGTATTCAGTTGTTCCAAAACCATTTGTTCAAAAGACTATTCTTGCCCCACTGAATTGTCTTGACACCCTTGTTGAAAATCGACCATAGATATGAATTTATTTCTGAACTCTTGATTATACTCCATTGATCATGATGTCTAACCTTTCGTCAGTACCACAATCTTATTTATGGTTTGTTGTTAAGTGCTGTCGAGTCAGTTCTGACCCACAGTGGCACAGTATAGGGTTTCCAAGGAGTGGCTGGTGAGCTTGACTTGCTGATCTTGCAGTCAAACTACTTTCACAGTCCAGTCCGCATTAACCCACAGCACCCATAACAACATATCAAGTTTAGTTATATAGTAAATTTTGAAATAAGGTAGCAAGTCCTTTAACTTTGTTCTTTTTGAAGAGTGTCCTGGTATGGCACCGTGGGTTAACGTGCCAGACTACAAAGCCGTTTGAAGTGCAAGGTCGGTGGTTCAAGCTCACCAGCTGCTCCTTGGAAACCCTATACAGGGTGTCACTATGGGTCGGAATCAACTCGATGGCACTTTATAACAACAACATAGATCAAATTAGATAAAATGTTGTATCTGAAATTTGTGTCAAAGTATTTTTTGGGTACAGAGAATATATACAGAAGGCTCATTATTGTTCCTACATTTCTGAATTCTGGTGTGAAAGCTGAAGTTAAAAAAAAAAAAATCTCTATTAGTTATCAGGTAAAATACAGAACATTCACTTTCCTTGAAAACTGGCTAAACAAAATTCCCAGGCCCTATTTTTTGAATGAAGTCCAGTATTAAAACTGAAGATGCATTCTGAAAACACAAACTGAAAATCTACACCAAAATATAAGAAATGAAACTTAAGAAATACAAAGAATAAACATCTAGTAAGAATGTCAATTAATTAAAAAATACTCTCAAATAGTATAAACAGTATATTCTAATAATCAATTCTTTCTAAATTTAGTTAAGTTTTCCCTCTTTAAAGTGCTTTAGAGGGAATGCGTCTCAGTTCTGGTCATCACCATTTGAAGAGTTTTTAAGAGCTAAGGATACAGTAAAGATTTTAAGAACTGAGGATACAGTAAACATCCTAGGTATATTGAAACAGACATTCTGGATGCTGAGCTAAGGAATCAGCCTTATTTAAAAGGCTCCAAAGTTGATTTTGATGCCCAGTCAGGGTTGAGAACCAGCAAGTATATGGATTCCAAGTCATGATTAGAGTAAAACATAACATCACCTCAAAAGGATAGACAGAGTCTTCCCTTTACCACCACATTCTGTAAGTTGTCTTTTGATTTTTAAAATGGTGCTCTTATTAAGCACAAGAGTTTGCCATTTTGATGAAGTTCAAGCTTCCATTATGTGGCACTAGGCTACTAACTGGAAGGCTGGTGATGCTTATACTGCTTATATTTGGGTGAACTTCTCATCCTATCTTTTAGGGTTTCTCTAGATGATGTTCTTTGGAGTACATAAAAATTTAAATGCTTGAAATAATTTAGCAGTACATTTCAGACAAGGTGCACAATCTTTATCTTGTTGTTGCTATTAGGTGCTGTCAAGTCGGTACTGACCCATAGCGACCTTCTGCACAGCAGAACGAAACACTGCCTGATCCTGGGCCAACCTCACTAATGTTGCCATGCTTGAGTCCACTGATGCTGCCTCTTGGCCGATCCATCTCTTTGGGAGTCTTCCTCTTTTTCTCTGACCCTCCACCTTACCAAACATGATATCCTTTTCCAGTGACTGTTCCCTCCTGACAATATGTCTGAATTATGAGAGACGAAGTTTGGCCATCTTGGCCTCCAAGGAGCACTCTGGCTGCACTTCTTCCAAAATGGATCTATTGGTTCTTTTGGCAGCCCATGGC
>NW_006408561.1:4093151-4103540 GCF_000296735.1 Chrysochloris asiatica
CCAAAGTATGAGAGACGAAGTTTGGTCATCTTGGCCTCCAAGGAGCACTCTGGCTGCACTTCTTCCAAAATGGATCTATTGGTTCTTTTGGCAGCCCATGGCACTTTTAGTATTCTCCTCCAACATCATAACTCTTTATCTTAGTGCCAGTGAAAAGAAGAATTAACTACATCTGCAAGGTGCAGAGGAGGAGCATAAAACAGGTTATTTGAGGATGAAGAGTAATAGAATAAAAGAAACCAGAAAGATTATGCAAAATAAAAGCTTAAATATTTGTTTCAGATGTCACCAAGTTACTATACTGGACTGCTCCAGTCTATGTTAGAAATCAGTAACCTACTTTAAAAAATTTTTTTTTAAAGTAATATTACCTAGCTTTTTTTCATCTTTACAATGGAGATGTAAGAGTAATATTTTTTTCTTTACAGATATGTTGTTAGGCTAAGAATATACTTCAAACTATAGAAACTGTCCATCGGTGACTTCCATGCTTAAAGTAATTGTTGTTGTTAAGTGCCGCTGAGTCAATTTTGACTCATAGTGACCATGTATAGGGTTTCCAAGGAGTGACTGGTGAGTTTGAACTGCTGACTTTGCTGTCTAGTGCATTATCCCATAGTGCCAGCCAGGATTCCTTAATCAATGGCAAGAGAAGTTATGTTTTTAACAAGAATACACACTTACCTGGACTTTCACTTCCTGGTGACTGAGCAGAGGAACCAGGTGAGGAACGATCCCAGAGTCTATTACCATCTGTATCTGTTCATTGCCAGCATCAGTGAGGTAAGAGAGGGCCCAGACAGTATCTACCAATATCTAACGAATACAATGAAAATCCAAAGAGCCTTTGAATAATGTTTCAGTTCAGTATTTCCTAACCATACAAACTAATTTAAGATTTGTTCTTCTTTGTTCCAATCGTCTGTCACCTCAATTCACTGATTATCTTGGTCTTTTCTATTGTATTAATAAGAATCACCATCTATGTAGGTCTTTATCCAGTATATGCATTTTTTAGCCACATTCAGAAAATGTTAATTATGATTCTGATCCCAGATTAGTATTACATCTTAATTTAGTTAGAAATATCCACTAACACAGTACACTGAGACCAGGGTAAAAAGTTTTTCTCTTTCCCAAATGTTCACGAAGAGAGGTACTGTTGTCAATAACTACCATTAAGTCAGTTAAGACGCATAATGACCCTGTACAGGATATGAGTATGACCATAAGCACAAACATTTACCTTTCAAAACAAAAAATACCATTCTATATATGTGCTCTTCCTACTGGTTAGGCTGTCCAAATGAGTTTCCATAAAAAGCTCATGAATATGATCTTAGTAAAAAAGATCAGACTGTTAATCTTAAAAAAAAAAAACAAAAAAAAAAACCTTGATTTTTCACACTAAAATTAAAATTTGTGATACAAAATTTAAAAGGAGACCTAGTGGCACAGTGGGTAAGGTGCTCAGTTGTGAACAAAAGACTTGTTCAAATGAACAGTCACTCCAATCAGCTTCTGTAAATACTACACTTTTGGAAACTTCAGAAGGCAGTTCTACTCTGTTCTATACAATTACTATGACTCGAAACTGACTGGACACCAACAGATTTGATCTTTAAATTTTTGGGATACAGTAAATACAAACAACATATTGTTACAGTCCCCCCAAAATGGGAAAATCTGATAGAATATGTGAACATGATATCTAATGTACCACTTACTTCTTCCTTTGCCACAGGGGTAGTAGCATAGCTATGGAAATACACATATATTCATTTATGTCAATATATGATGGGAAGCATTTACTCACATTTACATCTGTATGGTGAATTAAAACACAAAGGGCTGGAAGAATCTGAGGAGAAAAACATATACATATATTGAAAATTACATGAATAAAAATGTACATAATTCAATCCATTCCAGTTTTTTTTTTTTTAAACAAACAAAAACTTGTTCACCTCCTGAATGGTTTCCATTGGGGGTGGTGGGTCTTTGTGACGACATAAGTTGACCATAACCCAAGTAACATTTCTTAAGAATGTTATAGGAATAGATGGACTTATGAAGGAAAGTAAAGGTTTCACAACACCAAGACTTATGACATAGTCTCTACACTGGGGGCCATCACCTGTAAGAAGAAAAACTTGTCAATAAAATATACTGACAATACACATTTGAAAAAACATAAAGCAGTTTTTATATTCTAACCAGATGATATAAAAATTTTAGGCAGTAATAACAAAGTCAACATTCCAGTTTATAAACTGAAATTAATAATGCTAAGGTATATTTTATATATTATTTGTATATTCAGGTAAATTTATTTTTCCCTTTTTATAAAGTTTTTATGTCATACACACTCTGGAAGCTTAATGGTCCCTTAAACACTTTGTAAGCAGAATTATCTTTCTCAAACTTTCTTGCAATAAATATCAAAAAAGTATTATAAACATCTGTAGAAACAACTTTGCAGCCCTAATGTTAGTTGCTATCAATAAATTCTAACTCACAGCAATCACAGGTGTGTGGAGTACAACTCTCCATAGGGTTTACAAGGCTGTGAACTTCTGAAAAATAATCAACAGGTCTGTTTTCTATTGTATACACCACTCAGAAATCAGCTGTGGCCTACCCAAAAGAGAAACTAAGGGAGTCCAGGATGGAATGTTTTAATAAGCCCTCCGAGATGGCAATGTTGATTAGGAATTGGGTTGATATCTACAAGATCAGTGGTTTAAACCCATCAGCTGCTTGCTCCTTGGGAGAAAGAGGCTGCCTATGCCCATAAAGACTTATAGCCTCAGAAACCCTATAAAGTTGCTATGCGTCAGAATCAGCTTGAAGTTTGGTTTGGTCCAGGTGATTTGACAGCTTGTTAAAAGTTTGAGCAATCACTGCCATACAGTATGGCCAAACTTAATTTCTGTAAATAGAGTGTGGGGCCTTGATGTAGCACTGTAGGATAAGTACAAGGCTGGTGTTTCAAATCCACAGCAGCTCCTTGGAAACCCTACCCTATATAGGGTAGCTATAAATCAGAACAGACTCAATGGCATTTAAAAACAACAGGAGTGGAGTGTCACTGCAATTTCTAGAACAAAACCATGCTGGAGAATTCTATTCCATAAGAAAAATATTCAGAAACAAAATGCTATTTTTGCATCCATGTAATCTAATCAATTCTAGGATGTCAAGTAAAATTAAAAACCAAAGACTGAAGGGCAGCTTTAATACTTTCAAATCTAAAATTTGGTACAAAAATAAACTCTGCCAGGTTTATTTGGGGGCTATTTTGAAAGTTGCCATCAAGTCAGTTTCAACAATATGCACAACAGAAAGAAACACTGCCTGATTCTGCACCATCACAATTTTTGTTACACTTGAGCCCACTGCTTCTGCCACTGTGCCAGTCAATTTCATTAGGGTTCTTCTTCTTTTTCTGGCTTCTAGGGAGCATTCTGATTATACTTCTTCCAATACTGATTTGTTAGTTCTTCTGGCAGTCCTTACTACTTTCAATATTCTTTTACAACACTGTAACTTAAATGCATCAATTCTTCTAGGATCTTCCTTATTCACTGTGCAACTTTTGCATGTATATGGGATTATTGAAAATACCATGGCATGGGTCAGGCGCACATTAGTATTGAAACTGACATCGCTGTTCTTGAATACTTTAGTCTTTGACAATGTCAAATCTTTTTTCCATTCATCATGACGTTAATTTATTGGTCTAATTGTGAGAATTTTTGTTTAGTGTTAGTGAGTTACGAGTTGGATTGCTAACTATAAGGTTGGTAGTTCGAACCCACCAGCTAGCTGCTCCTCAGAAACTCTAAACAAGTTTGGTATGAGTTGGAACCTACTTGAAGGCATTTAATGACAACTGACTGTCAACAAGGAACCCTCATGGCACAGTGGGTTACTAACCAAAAGGGCGGAGGTTTAAAGCCACAAGTTACTCTACAGGAGAAACATGAAGCTGTCTGCTCATGCAGGGTTTTACAGCCTCTAAAACTCTAGGTAACGTAGTGGTTACGAATCGGGCTGCGAACCTCAGGGTCAGCAGTTCGAAACTACCAGTTGTTCCGTGGGAGAAAGATGAGGCTTTCTGCTCCCGTAAAGATTTACAGCCTTGGAAACCCTGTATAGGGACGCTATGAGTCGGAATCGACTCCATGGCACGTAACAACAACAACAAAACCCTAGCAACATAGTTCAACTCTATCCTACAGAGTCACTATGAGTCAGAACTGATTTGATGACAGTGGATAGACTGTCACTAGGCTACAGAGATTACTGTCAATTTATGATAACAGGGAATAATAGTTCTATATTCTAATGCACCAAAATCTGCAACCACCACTCATCTGTTTATCTTACTGTGGTGTCTTCTGTGTTTCTGTGATGCTAAATCAGCTGTATTTTAAATGCTAGCAAGGCCACTCATGGTGGACAGGTTTCAGTGGAGACTCTGGACTAAGAAATATAAGGACCTTGTGCTCTACTAATAAAATACAGGCCAGTGAAAACCTTATGAAGAACAGCAGAACACTGTTACATAGAGTGCCAGAAGATAAATTCCACAGGATGGAATATACTCAAAAAAAATAAATAACTGGGGAAGAACTGCCTCTTGAAATTCTTAATGATATGGATGGAACAAAGAAAGCTTTCAGGATTTGCTGATGAGGCACAACTCAAAATGAGAGGCAACAGGTACAAAACAAAACAATGTGTACATGGAATGTAGGAATCCAGGTAAATGGAACTGGTCAAAACCAAAATGGATACTATAGGCATTGTTGTTGTTACGTGTCGTGGAATTGGTTCCAACTCATAGCAACCCTGTACAGGGTTTCTGAGGCTGTAAATCTTTATGGGAGCAGAAAGTCTCATTTTTTCCACAGAACAGCTGGTAGTTTCAAACTGCTGACCGTGAGATTAGCAGTCCCATTCATAACCACTACGCTACCAGAGTGCCTTAAGAAAGGCATTAGTGAGCTTAAATAGTCTAGTTTCTTAACTGGACAACCATAGGGTTTACTACTCTGAATGACAAACTGAAGAGGAATGGCATTGCATTCATTGTCAAAAAGGACCTTTCAAGATCTCTGCTGAACGAGGCCAGAGCCCATGTAAGAGACATCAAGTGCTCATATGGATTTTCAAGTGGAAGCTGAAAAAACATTGAATGCTAGTCCATAAGAACCAAAGTATGATCTTAAGTATGCTGTAGTTGTGAAGTGCTGTTGAGTCAGTTCCAACGCACAGCGACCCTGTATAGGGTTTCCGAGGAGCAGTTGGTGAGTTTGAACTGTCAACTTTGTGGTTCAAACCAACTTGTGGTCCAGTGCTTATTCTATAGCACAACATCTGAATTTAGAGACCATCTTAAAAATATGTGAAACACTGAACACTAAGACCAGTGATCAGGTCGGTTATGATGACATCGTACATAAAAAAACATCCTATTACAAGAGAGCAAAAGACCAAATGGATGTCAAAAGAACTCTGCTCTGTAAACCTTCACTCAATTCACAATAAAGTTACTTAAAAAGACTCTTAAACTTGCTCTTCAATGTAGAGTATTTAAAACAAATAGAATAAATAATGAAGTAAGAGAGCTGAACAGAACGTTTCAAGGGCAGCTTGAGAAGACAAAAGTGAGGTATTATAATGAAATGTATAACGACCTAGAGTTAGGAAACCAAAGGGGAATAAACCTTCGAATTTCTTACGTTGAGAGAACTGAAGAAAAAAATTCAAGCTCTAAGTTGCAATATTGTAGGATTCTATGGGCAAAAAAACTGAACAATGCAGGAAGATCAAGGGAAGATAAAAACAATACAGAATCACTGTAACAAAAAGAATTCCTTCAACCAATCAGCATTCAACCATTTCATCATGAGGTAGCCTATGATCAAGATTCAGGGGATAATTAATGCCAAGATACAGAGATCCCCAAGGAATGTTGGGCCTACCAATGCTAAAAAGAGACAAGGATCTTTCTTCAGAGCTAACAAAGAAGGAAAACCATCCCCTAGAGCTGGCCCCTCCTAAACTGTTAAGACAATAAATTTGTTTGTTAAGGCATCCACTTGTAGTATTTCTAGATAACTAAGACAATCAGAAAAATGTTTTTTGACTATGTGGATCATTAACAAATTATGGATAACACTGTGAAAAGTGGAATTCCAGAACACTTAACTATGCTCATGTGGAACTTGTTCACAGACCAAAAGGATAGTGCATGGTTCAAAATCAGAAAAGACTGTGAGTCAGAGTTGTATCCTTTCACTATACATATTTAATCTGTATGCTGAACAAATAATCTATATGAAAAACATCATGATTACAGGAAGATTCATTAACTGGCGATAATGCAGATGACATATCCATGCCTGCCAAAAAAGAAGAGGACTCGAAGTACTTACTGATGAAGATCAAAGCCTTTAGTATGGATTATACCTCAACATAAAGAAAATAAGAATTCTCACAAATAGATCAATATCCAATCACCCCATATACATGGGAAAACTGGACAATGAATAAGGAAGAGAGATGACTTGATGCTTTTCAATTATTGTGTTGGCAAAGACAACAAAATATACTATGGACTGCCAAAACAAAAGTATCTTGAGAGAAGTACAGCCAGAATGTAGCTTAGAAGTGAAGGATGTCTCATGTAATTTGGACATTAAGAGGGACCAGTCCCTAGAGAAAGATACCATGTTTGGTAGAGGGGTCAGCAAATAGAGCAAACCCTCAATGAGATGACCTAATACAGTGGCTGCAAAAATGGTCTCAAACACAGTAACAACTATGAGCAGAGTACTAGACTGGGCAGGTACTTTTCTGTTGTCAACAGGGTCATTGTAAGTTGAAACTGACTTGACAGCACTCAACAACAACAAAATCAGAAAGAGGTAAAAATTTCATTTTAGACTCTTTCAGAACTATCACGTAGAAAACTACTGGTTAAAGTTTTGCCGTCTCTCTTTTAATTCTTACGTTCTTTGGTGGAGAGAGATGAATAACATAGACCTCAGCACAAGACAGGAGGAACAGGAAAAAGATCTAAATCATATTAAGTATTTTTAAATTATTCAGATAACTAGAAGTTGATATAATGACATCAAAGCAACAAAAATTTTCATTGTTAATTATGAATTTATAGCTAAGCATAATTTTTGTAAAACTAGTAAAACAGAAAAGTAGAATTTTATAAAAATTGGTACTAATAAAGGTAAATAATTTTTCTTTTAGAATTCTAATAGTTGTTTTAATTACCTATTATATGATAACAGTTGTTGAGATAATAGTGTAAGTTTTATACAAACCTATGATATTTCCCAAAGCCCACACTGCTTGCTCACAAACATTTTGATGAGGTGAATGGAGAAGTCTCAGAAAAAGTGGCACAGCATCTGAAGGAAGGGAAAAAAGGAGTTATCATTTAAAGTTGAAGGTACTATTCATTTAATACACTATATAAAAAAAGGAACTTTGTTTTCCGAGAACCTAAACACAAAAAATCGTATCAAAAATCTTTGAAATATATCCCAATCAGTGAGAACTGTTTTCATTAGATTAACGTTAGTGAAAGAATTCTGCTAGAAATTACTTATTGTGGAGTAAAATGATAGTGTGTAACATATAGACAAATATCAAATTACTGTTAAGATTTCATTCAGTTAAATCTGGATTTAGTTCCAATTTTAAAGTTAATTTCCTTTTCTGAGATAAAAGACCAATTTTACTTTAAGCAGGTCCTTGGCTTCAGAGAAAAAACCCTTGGAAAAATTAAGGTGCCTTGTTCTGGGGCTTCCAGGTCACATAAGAGAATTTGTGCTTGGAAGTGGGGGCTGGCCAGTAGCTTTATAATTCTGATCTTTATCTGTTGGCAACAGTGTTGTAACAATGAAGTTGAGTTATAACTGATGTATTAGTATTTGTTAAGAGTTGTCCAACTCTCTATCCCTTATGACTTCCTACACCGACACCAATGCAGACTTCACTGTAGATAGGGCCACTGCCTGCTATATGACAGTGTTTTGATCAGTAATTGTAACACTGAACACCTGCGAATGAACATCTGCGAACGCTAACATCAGGAAATTATGCACTCCAACACTGTACATGGTACATATAACTAATGATGATAAAATGTACAAACAACAAAAAATTGGATAGTCCTAAGTGTGTTCATCGTAACTTGAATACATCTGAAGTTGGAGACTATATGAAAACACAACACCCAGATTATTACTTTATTTTCTACATCTTCTGAAACATAATGAAAGAAATTTGACACCATCTTTCAATAGGACTACTTTATGAAAGAAGGTTTCTATAAAATTTCTTTTAAATGATAGAAATCATAGTTTGAGAGGCTAAGAGGTTATATAGAAATGGGGAAAAAACATTTCCAATGTCTTATAAATACTCCATTAACTATAATATTTTAATCTACTACTATAATTAGGAGTTCTGGTGTTATTCTGTAGTACGAGCACTGGACTGCTAAGTGCAAGGTCGGCAGTTCAAACCCACCAGCTGCTCCTTGGAAATACTACAGAGGGTCGGTGTGAGTCATAAACAACTCAATAGCACTTAACAACAACAACAACTATGATTAGGAAATGTTCTCAGATTTATAAGGAATCATATGTATTTTCCAAAATAAAAATCAAATAATTTAAAGCAATGTAATGAAGTTGGCCTATTTCAATTACTTTACTGGGTAGCTATCATTTTATAATATTGAAAGATATATTATTTTAGGAAAATCACTGTTTAGTTTTTACAGATTTCTTTTTCAAATAATAGCAACTTAGTTATTATTGCTCATCAACTTACTGGACTGAACTACTGCTTGAGTTTGTTCAGAGGTTCCAGATGCAATGTTTGTCAAAGCCCATGCAGCTTCAAACTGTAAAGACGGACTATAAAAAAAAAAACAGAGAGAGAAAAGCAAGCAAATTTTAACAATAGGAATTTTTTATATTTACCCAAATGTCATCATTTCTCCCCTCCAGCCTTTTGAAGCTGTTAAGTACTTTGTTTCAAATCACATCCAAGTAGCATTTTTATTTTTACCTAAAGTGACTGTTTAAAACAGCCTCTTCAGAATAAAATGCACAGAACCTTCTTATGCAGTCTTCTTGGCTGCTGCGAAGCTTGCATTGTTTAACCCGACACAGTCTCTCTTCTATTTTCTTTAAAGATCAATATAACTACCAGAAACCTTGTCTTCTCCAAAAGATAAAGTATTTTTCATAAGTAATGTACTTACTTGTCATCTCTTTCAAGACAGTGGACTAAAATAGGCAATATTCCAGATTTTATTAGGTCATCAATTGGTGGATTTCGATCACTGGACAAAAGCTTCCTATAAGAGATATTTATATTCCATGTTAAACTTAAGGATAAACACTATTAAACATGAATTCTTATTTCATATGGATAGTAACCAAAAACTTGACTATTTGGCAGAGGCATTCCTCTCTAAAAGTTACCTTTAATAATTTCTGCAATACAACCTTTTCTCTAAATATAAAATAAAACTTAAAGGTAATTAATATTAAAAAACATAGTTACAAGTTGGTGCAGTGGGGGTTAAGTATTGGGCTACCAACTGCAAAGTTGGCAGTTCAAACCCACCAGTAGCTCTGCAAGAGAAAGAGAACACTGTCTGCTCCCATCAAGTCCACAAACCCTAAAAAACAAGTCTACTCTGTCCTATAGGTCAATCTGACTCAGACTCAACTCCACAGCAGAACTGACCCACAAGTTGTCTGTTTTTTACTTTATTTCATTGACTGTATTTAACTAATCTCATTCTCTAATTCACCAATAGCTTAGTTATGTCTGTTGAATAATTTCAATCCTTTCCATGCCTTTCATATTCTATTCACCTCACTTAGATGTCCTCTCTTCTCTTTACCCAAACCCTGAATGTCTATTTCAGGGTCTGCTTTTGATAATACTCCCATATGAATTCCTGGAATATTCATATATGATACATAGTCTTACATGTGCTGTTGAATACCATTATTTTGACTGTATAGTATTGCTTCCCCATTAAATTGATAAGCTTCTTAAAAGAGCAAGAATACAATCCATGCTATATTCACAGTATTGTCTACAACATATGGACTAGAACGTTAGTACAAAGTTAACTAACACAAAAATAAACCTGCAAAACAGGAGAACAAACAAGATGGCGGATCAGGTGGAAGTGCAGTAAAGGAGCTTTGCAAAAACAACACAGAATACCCAGCCAAGCAAGCTCAGGGGATGGTCCCAGAACTCTGAACCACATATAAAGGAATATTTAGAAGGTTGGAAGGCTCACAGCTGGGGGAATTTGTGGCA
>NW_006408561.1:4105350-4111861 GCF_000296735.1 Chrysochloris asiatica
GGAACAACAGGGCTCTGGGATACAGGGATCTAGGTATAGCTTGAAGAGGGTAAATAATACTAAAATCCTTGACTGCCTTATGAATATTAGTTTCCCTTTCCTATTATTGTAATATAGACACTTGAGTGGGATAGAAAGGAATGTTGGGAAACATGTAAGCCCGCCTTCGTCCTATAACTGATTGGAACACCTAAAAGGGGTTCTACAACTTGCCCAGTGAAATAAGCCTCATGCAAAGCCTTTACAGAGTATAAGACCTTAGGTGGAATCCTGAGTCCCATCCACAACCTTGTGAGGTGAGACATTCCCACTAGAAAGGACAAGCAGACTGGAACAACTACAGTGACAGAAGATACATCCTCATGATGAACCTGACCTATACTCAGAGTGGTACTTACTCTAAATACCAACAGAGAGGGAAAGAGTCTTCAAATTAAGTATCAGTGCTATCCACTCTATGCACAGGGTAGATAGGGATGGGCAACTTAGACATTGGCTATCTAAAGTGAGGGAGCAATAAAGGCACGAAGTGACTGGCTTGCAAGGGTTCAAGAGGGAGCTTAGTTTAAGAGTGTGGGGGGGAAAGAAAGAGTCCCCACTGAATAGCTATCATCTTGTCTAGATGTGTCTGGTGAAAGGAGGTGGTGATAAGATTCGTAAGATTCAATAGTGAATAACTGTTATCATGACTAATCGCGACTGTCACACTTGTAAAGGTAGACTTTTTGTAACAAAAAAAGGGGAGTGGTTAATCCCCTAGGATCACAAAGAGAGGAACGCACAAATAGAATGCAGGACCTTATCCAGAGAAGCAGCAGTGCCAGAGATGGAGGCAGAGATGGGGGCACGGAAAGGGGAAGCCGACTGAGGACTCTAGATTCATCAACTAAGAAGAGAAGGACTGAGAATTGGTGGCCAGGAGCAGACTTGCAGAATGTGCCCTTTGGAGATGTAAATTATTATATTATGCCTGAGTGGGTTTTTTTTGTTGTTGTTTGTGTGTTTTTTAAAAAGCTGAAGTGGATATAGAGAAATACTTTTAACTGATGGTATATGGAGGGGATTATAGTCAATGTAATGAAACAAGTTATATGAATTGTTGAACGTGAAACTGATGATTTGCCCTGTAAACTTTCAGCCAATCCACAATAAAAAATTAAAATAAATAAATAAACCTGCAAAACTCTTTCCCAACCAAGATTTCAAGATAATTAAGCTCTAGAGAAAATGATTTCAATGACATTTTCCCAAGGATGATACAGAGCTAGTACCATTTCCATATCCAAAAGAGTAGTTAATTAATTATACAGTTCTCATTTTGTCACACATTAATATTAAAGAAACGCAAATCAATGGTCAACATAAATTTTTTATCTTTACTGTTTTATTTCGGATGTTCTCAAAAAGAAATTACCTTTTTTAATTCTCTTTGAGTGTATGATGGTAAAGAATAAACTATCTACAAAATATTACAGCACAGTTTGGTGCTACTCTCTTGATTTGTGCTAAGGTGCCAGTAGTTGTACCCATGATTGTTTTTTCAACATCAATGTCAACAGTAACACAGTGATAAAAGGCAAATAAAGTCTTAGGATTACCATAAAAGCATTTCTGATATTTTCTCTGGATATCCTAAGGAGCCACAGACCACAGTTTGTGAATCCCTGTATTAGGTAGGGGCAATTAGGGCTTAAGTTTTCTACACCCCTAGAAACAACTCTGACAATAGTGAACACAATATTCAATTTTATCTACTTCTTACTAATTCTGTCTTCCTATAAACATTAGGAAGACAGAATTAGTAATTCATTCTCTTTGAGTATAGAAACCATCATACACTCAAAAAGAATTAAAAAAAAGAACATTCACAATATAACAGTAAAGATTAAAAATTTATCTTGACCATTGATTAGCATCTCTTTAACATTATATGAGACAAAATGAGAACTGCCTAATTATTTAACTTTAAGCAACTCTGACAACAGTGAACATAATGTTCAATTTTATCAACTTACTAATTCTGTCTTCCTATAAACACTGGAGTTCTGGTGTGGCACTGTGGGCCAATGCACCGGACCGCAAAGCTGTTTGAACTGCAAGGTCGGCAGTTCAGGATCACCAGTCATTCCTTGGAAACCCTATAAAGGGTTCACTATGGGTTGGACCTGATTCAACAGCACTTAACAACAACATAAACATTAACCTGTCTTTTTTGAAGTGTGGCCATTTCTATAGTTTTCTACAGATACAGCAAATAAGTTCTTTTACCTGAAGTGGAAATTTTGATTCAATAATTTCCTTATCTGTTCTATATTATTTAAGGTTAGATGAAAATAAGAAAAGTCCAATAAATTTAAGAGAGCCTGTCTACAGATTAAGATATTGGACAAACCAAAGAAATCTTTTTCCACTCTGACATTCTACAAGTAGAGTCAATTTCTTGGTAAAGTACCTGTATCTCACGGGTACTCACAACATAGTATTTATTTTTAATTTCAAAAACATATACTCACTATATTCTACTATGATACTATTACACCTTCCTCAAACTACTTAATGTGAAGAACTTGTTATCGTTCAGTGTCATTGAGTTGGTTCCAATTCATAAACCTTGTATAGAGTTTCTGAGGTTGTTAATCTTTGCAGTAGCAGAAAGCCTTTCTCCTGTGGAGAGGCTGGTAGGCTTTCTGGTTTGCAGTCCAGTGCTTACTGTATGGAGCCACCATGCTAATAAGAGCTTAGCAATCAGTTTTTCCGGTTTTTCCCTTAATCAGTGAGAGCTTAGGTTTCATAATAAATACAAATAATTTGGTATTCCTACTTGGAAACAGAGGAATATATGTAGGCCTAAATTTACTTATATTAACACATTCTTGATTAGCTACCTGAGCAGGACAGGAAGTATCTGACTTTGAATTAGTAAAGGTTCAGTTTTACATTTTTTCAATAGTTTGTATCATTAATCTGTCAAATCAATCTTTCCCTAGCATTTTTATGTACACAAAACCTTAGTGTATTTATGAGTTTAAAAAACTGGAAGCAATTTAAATTCTCTAAAGAACTTGGTGTATGATTATACTGTCTGCCATCAAAATTTGATTGACAGAAAGTACTATGCGATGGGGCTTCAAAAAGTTCATGGAAAAATGAAACTAAAAAATAAAAATCTCCCAAAATCCTACCTAGAGAAACAATGACACGAGAGATGGAGGCAGAGACGATGACATGGAGAGATGGGGCGGCTGGGGACTCTAGACCCAGAGAGGGAGAGGGGCTGTGTGCTGATGACCAAGGGGCAGGCTTGCAGGGTATACCGTTTGGTTGTTTGATGATGCATGGGAGGGACTGGAATCATGGCAATGAAGTGATATACAATAGGATGAATGTAAAGCTAATGTTCTCCTAAGTAAACTATCACATAATTCACAATAAAAACTTAAACAAAAAAAATCTCATCCTTATTTTCTTTCACCAGACCCATCTAAACAAGATGAAAACTATTCAGTGGGGATGCAACTATGTACTTTTAGCCTAGCATGTAACCATATGTACGTGTTATCCACCAATCCCTGTTAAGTCCCTACTTTTCAGATATGTAGTTTTTGTTGTTAAATGCTGTCAAATCAGTTCCAATTCTGTATAGAGTTTTCAAGGAGTAGCTGGTGAGTCTGAACCTCAGGCCTTGTGGTTCAAACTGACTTTGCAGTCCAGCATATTAACCCACAACGTCACACCAGGACTCTCAGATACAGCACCTTCAATTCTCTTGCTTGTCTTTCAACCAATTTGATTTTGGAGCATTTGTTCCTACGCTGAGCATATAAATATTCTGGCCTATTTCTTGTCCAGTGGAATTGTGATTTTCACTTTGTGAATTTGGATGTTTTCCTAGTTCGGACTGTCTCATGACTTTCAATAAATTGTTTAATTCCAAAAAATCTCCCACAACCTTTCTGAAGCCTTCTTATAAAATAAAAAGCTAAACTGGAACCTCTGTGTAAGTTAAAAATCAAATAGACCATCAGAATTTAACTTACCTAGCAGCCTGAACTGCACTTAGCTGAATCCCTTGGTTATCACTTGAAGCATTCTATTTAAAAAAAAAAAAAAAAAAAAGATACAATTCATGATGCAAATATACTATAATTAGTTATTAAGTCCAATAATAAAAATGAAAAGAGGAAAAGGCTTACTTGAACAATAGCTTCTAGAGAGGTATTTTGCTGGAGAAAAAAAAGTTAAAGTTAAAACGATTATCTTGAAATTCTGTATTTATGTAAAATATCTGACTGATAATTTTACATGATTAAAATAATAACATACCACTCTATAATCACCATCTATATCAGAGTCTTCACAGATATCTTCATGTGGCACATTTCTTCTTTTTAAGAGATGCTCATCTCTTTTATTCTTAAAAATAAGAAATTTCAATTAAAAAAACAAACTAAACAGTCATACAAATTTATACAGTGTTGTGTTTACACAGTGAAATACTAGGTGCCTTTTAAAGTAAAACTCGTATGCAGACAGTCAAACCAAACTGTGCACTTAAGGCACATTAATGAGCCACAAACCCATTGGATTTTGAATGAACTGTGATCTATTTAAAAAACAAAACATTTTTATTACAAAACTATACTATACAGTTTAAGCCAGTACAGGCATTCAGATTTATTAAAAAATATTAATACATTTTACTACTCATCATCTGGGCGCTTCTGTTTATAACCTAAAAACAAAGGTAAAGCAAAAGTTGGGCAGTTCACAATTAAAGAAAAAACAACAATGACTTACAAAAATCAAGTATTACTTAAAAATAGTTGGCTACAAATATGGTTTCAACTATAAACTACTTCAATGTTGCAGACCGTGTAAGACTAGTCAGAGGTTCGAGGCCCTCTAGGGCTGAGTGTAACAAATGAGGCCACTGGCAGTTAATGGAAAATTGCTTTCATCTTAATATTCAGGTATATATATTAAATTAATACACTGGAGCCTTTGAAAATCCACAGATAAATGTGATATTTTCCTAAAGCCAAGACTAAAGGTTGCAAGGTTAAACCTTTCTCCAAAGGATTAACTAAAAATATCTTAGCTACTTCTCGGTTCTTTGTTCTATAGACAAAGAACCCATCCTCCCTAATCCCTTTTCCAGGTGCAGCCCATTCACCTGGGAGTCTCCTACAGAACTCTCAACTTCCCCCAACTGACCTCAGGGGCTATAGATATGTTAATTGGGCCTGAGAATCCAAGTTGCTGGCCTGAGATTCGAACCAGTGAAGTACAATGTAAAGTTACCTGAATGTCTGGAAAATTACTGATGTTAGCTGTATCCTGTGTTAGTCCCTCCCAGCTTGGTGTGAAACTCCTCCCCTAAATAAAACAGAGGCCTGGGCCTCCCCAGGTGTGCATTACTGGTTGGCAGGCATGGAGTAAAGATCAGTGCATTACTGGTTGGAAGGCATGGAGTAAAGATTGCGGTGCGTTACGGGTTGGAAGGCATGCATTAAAGATTGCAGGGCAGTGAGTCACTGCCTGCAGAGGCCATGATGCCTGTAGTCCCAAGCCTGCCCACCAGTGATGTATCCACCCTGGCTTTGGGGTGCCTCATTGTCTCCCTTCTTCTGTTTCTCTGTGTATTCTTTCGCTATCCCTATCGCCGCTGGATCTCCCCTCCTCGTGAACCAAAAACTCGTGACAACTATGTCGGGGTCAGACCCCGGCACTTCAATACTTAGAAAGTTGGATTTAAAATATTTTAAGTTCTTTTCATGCATAACTGTTACTGTTATTAGGTGATGCACAGCAACTATTTTGCACAGCATAACTAGTCATCTTTATAATGTATACTTCATATAAATCATTAAAAACTATAGATAATAAAATCATCTGAAAACTTGATTATCTCTATTTAGGATAACGGGCCAGCTATATCTTGCTAACTTCAACAGTTCATCAAATTTAATAAAAGATCAGCATTTTTCAAAAAGAAAAGAAATGTTAACTAAGTACTTGAAATTTTTTTTAAAAAAGGCTTAGCTTTGTAGAGTAAATAAAATTTAGTTATAAAAATTACATGCTGTTAATATTGCAGGAAATATCCAACATTAACCAGACTTACCTTCCTTAATTCAACCACAACTTCATTTCGTTGTCTTCTCATAGTCTGTAAGACATTAAAGGGGTAAAAAAAATTTTTTTTTATCACCTCAAATTCCATCACCTAGAAAAATTCTCCACTTCTGATATTTTATTGAACACCACAATTTTTCCTTCTCGTCATATATGCATATTAAGTAATATTTTGCCCAAAATAACTAAAACCAATCTACCCACAGCAATCAAGGCAATTCCAATTCACAGCAACCTTTTATAGGATTTCCGAGACTGTAAATCAGTCTCATCTTTTTCCTGTGGAGTGGCTGGTGGATTTGAACAGCCAATGTTGCAGTTAGCAACCAAACTGCTAACCTACAGCACCACTAGGGCTCCTATCCATTATAAAGAG
>NW_006408561.1:4112191-4113666 GCF_000296735.1 Chrysochloris asiatica
AAGTGCCGTTGAGTCGGTTCCGACCCATAGTGACCCTGTACAGGGTTTCCGAGGGTGTAAATCTTTACGGGAGTAGAAAGCCTCATCTTATAGATACATATAAATAAATAAAATTTTATCTTGTGAATAATGTTCATCTTCATTTCACATTCATATCCGAAATATCAAAATGTTTATTGCCATTATTAATAGCTTTATAATATTGGATATAAGGAGTTCTGGTATAGCTCTGTAGAATACACAGTGGATTATACTAACTCTAAAGATGACAGTTCAAACCCACCTTCATTCCTCAGAAGCTCTATGAAGGGTTGCTATGGGTCAAAACTGACTCGATGGTACAACAATAAATATCTCCACTTTCGTTGCTGGAACAAAATTGATGGCACTGAACAATAATGGATACACCACAATAAAAACTCAAGATAATGCTTATGAAAATACAGAGGTACAAAGAACTTTACGTCTGATTATAGGTACTTCTAAAAAAAAGTGCCTATAAGTAGTACCATTAAGGTGAACCAATGAATGGACATTACAAAGGTAATACATGTACAAGTTAGTAAACACATCAGCAGGAAAAAACCACAAAAGGACCCAATCTTTCTCCTCAAAAATAGCACTTTTGTTCATCCGGCAAGATGGCAGACTAGGCAGATACACTACACGGACCTCTACACCAAAGATTGTTGTTGTTGTTGTTAAGTGCCTTTGAGTCCGACCCACAGCGACCTGTACAGGGTTTCCGAGGGTGTAAATCTTTATGGGAGTAGAAAGCCTCATCTTTGACCTTAAGGTTCGCAGCCCGATTCATAACTACTACGCTACCAGAGCTCCTAAACCAAAGATACGAGTTACAAAATAAAAAAAATATATAGATGAAAATCCTGGAACCCTGAACGTCAAAAGAAATATTAAAGAAGTGGATTGAGTATTTGCTAAGAGGAGAGGATGAGCAGGGACGATGAGAGGAGGCTGACTGATGAAAGGTCAGCCAGAGGTAGTGTGACTTTCTGGAACCATTGTAAATAGCTTTGGCAACAGAAGGGGACTTGGCAGAGCAGAGTCACAGATGGCAAGGAAATCAAGTAGATATCAAGATAAAACATGTGGTTTTAAGTGGGGAAAAAAACCAAGTTACAGGGTAACATCAGTAAAATAAATATACCTGCACACCAAAATGAAAACAGAGGCCACAAGAACACACAGGTGGCTTGCCCAGGAGACATCAAATCAAGTGGTCGGACCCTCTTAGTGCAAATTCTCTTCCAAGACTAAGACACAAGGGAAATATATGCTTTGACGGACAACCACACACGTTACCCAGAAGGGGAAGTGACTGAAGAACATCAATGAAGTGGCGAGCTAAGCCCTACATCGTTCAGCAAACTATTGTGAACCCAGGTGGAGACCTGGTCGGCCAGCAGCAAGGCAACAACTGGGGACTCATGGGCTCAGAGTCAATGACACAGCCA